>NC_091166.1:13290503-13415503 GCF_040958095.1 Procambarus clarkii
CAGTTGGGTGGGTGTGGAGCACATGACTGTAAAGCTGCCGCCCAGTTGGGTGGGTGTGGAGCACATGCCTGTAAAGCTGCCGCCCAGTTGGGTGGGTGTGGAGCACATGACTGTAAAGCTGCCGCCCAGTTGGGTGGGTGTGGAGCACATGACTGTAAAGCTGCCGCCCAGTTGGGTGGGTGTGGAGCACATGACTGTAAAGCTGCCGCCCAGTTGGGTCGGTGTGGATCACATGGCTGTAAAGCTGCCGCCCAGTTGGGTGGGTGTGGAGCACATGACTGTAAAGCTGCCGCCCAGTTGGGTGGGTGTGGAGCACATGCCTGTAAAGCTGCCGCCCAGTTGGGTGGGTGTGGAGCACATGACTGTAGAGCTGCCGCCCAGTTGGGTGGGTGTGGAGCACATGACTGTAAAGCTGCTGCCCAGTTGGGTGGGTGTGGAGCACATGACTGTAAAGCTGCCGCCCAGTTGGGTGGGTGTGCAGCAAGACTAGTAACTGTGCGACTCCTCATAAATGTAAAGTGCCTTGTATAGTGACTGTTGTGAGCCTCTTGTTGAATCATTTGTGACACAAAAGATTACTGATGTGTGTATTTGTGGTGGTGATTAAATATGTATGTGTATGTATATATGTATACGTATGAATATGTACATGTATGCATAACTATGTGTACATTAATAATTTTGTAACTAGCGTCAAAAGATTGTTATTTGCTTAGCTAAACGAACTAGAGGGTTCAGTTCCTGAACCGATTATGTGCCTCTGTAATCCTTAACACCACCGCCCACGGGATGGGTATGGGATGCATAATAAAGAAAGAAAATGAATGGACCGAACCCCACAATTCATTTAGCTAAGCAAGTTACAATCTTGATGAGCTTGTTACAAAATTCACTATAAGTCGTCACATCATAAATGGGTTCGAGATGGACCACAAGTAGTTCATTACATAATTTATCAGTATTGTGCAGCCTGTGATCCCCGCCTGGCTGGATACTGATACCTAGGTAATTTTCATGTGTCCGGACACCGGCAATAAGGTGGTATTATTTATTTAACTTAAGATATATATATTTTTAAATGTTGTCACATTAACGGCTACATCTTCCTTTCTTCTGACATATAGATTTTTAAGATTAATTAAAATATATGGAAACTAATTATACAATTTCTTGGCTGGTGTGCAGGGCTTCACACTCTCAGAGCTAGCCATCAAGTAACTATCAAAACGCATATATCTTCGTTTTCACTTCAGTTATATATATGACAAAGGATTTTAAAAGTAGCCTATATTTCTACCTTTCAGATGACATAAATACTTTCGTTAATTACAATATCTAGATCAAACTAACATTGATTTTCAAAAGGTTGTATATTTTCCATCAATGGAGAGCATCAGCCAAGAAGCCTTCTTTAAAATATGAATATCTTTCCTCACCCAATAAGATCTAATCTCTGAATAAAACGCAAAAAACGACTTGATTGTAACCTATCCACCGCTGCCCATTGGATGGGGGAGGGGGTTATGTGTAGGATAAACATATCAATTGTGACACTAGCCCTCCATATGTGTCAGTTGCTTAAATTATAAACTGTACTTGTGGTCGGACTCGAGCCCATTGTTGATGTGACAATGTGCATTGACTTTTGTAACTAGCTTATCAAGATTATAACTTGCTTGGCTATATGAATTGTGGGGCTCAGTCCCTGAGCCCATTATGTGCCTCTGTAACACTCCACTATCGCTCATAGGATGGGTATGGGGTGCATAATAAATGAACTAAAATAAGCTCTGCCTTTTCGATAACATATACAATTATAAGCTTTATTTGTGAATCTCAATTAATTAAACAATATATCAAAGAGCCTGTAGGGTTCGGTGAGATGAGCGAAGAGACATGGGAGATTTCACATAAGTACAGTACATGGTAGTTTAAGTAGCGAACGCATGTCAACGAATAACGAGTATATATAACAAAACCCATTGTCCTATGAAGTCGATTTAACTTCCAAACATATATTTTTTTTAATAAATGTTAAATGTTTTCTGGCTAGTTATGTTAGATTTGATTAAAAATACGTATTCTACTTGTTAACATTATAATTTAAATTTGTGATAATTTGTGCAGAGAAGTGCGAGAACTGGATATGCCAACAAACACTTTCCAAACAACGATATATCTTGGATAAGTCGCTCCACAACATTGACGCTTGGACCGTCGACTTCCTTTGATGCTACTTATTTACTTATTTCATAATGAAATTATATTAGTTTGGAGTAAATATATGTTTTCTCATGTTCTGCATTCAGCACCCACATTATAGTAAATATACCATATTACTTCATTACTTAAATAATGCTAGGAGGGTTTGAGTAGCTTTTGAGGTCTTTAGTGGACAGAATCTCCAATAGATGGGGCGAGAGTCGCCCCATCTCTCTCGCCCGAGCAAGAGTCGAAACTTAATTTAAAATTGATATATCTTTGTTCTCGAACATGATATATTTCATTTGGTGAAATCATAATAATGTTCATATCTCGGTCTTTCTGGAGGCATATAAGATTTTAGGCTTTATTAACGTATCTTTGTTAATTATACAATATATCGGCAAGTCCGTAGGCGTCTGCACTCCATGCCCGACAAGCTACCCAGCGCTACTATAAAAACATGTATCTTCACTTGAGCTATAAATATGTCTATTGTAATGTACTTAAAATGAAGCTCTTATTTCTATCTTGCTTAAGACATATAAAACATTTGTGTTTATTAACGAATTTACGTGAAATAAACATTGATCTGAGAGAGAGTTGCTCTGTCGTTCAATCTGTACGGGGTGGGAGCTCCGTAGTTTTTAAAATACATGTATCTTCATTAGAACTTTAAATATGTCCATGGTAAAGTGTTTAAAGTGAAGCTTATATGTCTGCCTTTCTTGAGACATATAAAACATATATGTTTATTAACGAATTCACGTGAAATAAACATTCTTCTGAGAGAGAGTTGCTCGGTCGATCAACCTGTCCGGGGTTAAAGCTCGGCTATTATAAAAGTACACGTATCTTCGCTTTAAATTTAAATATGCCCATGGTAAGGTATTTAGAATGAAGCTTATATTTATATCTTTCTTGTGACATATAAAACTCTTACGTTTATTAAGGAATCTGTGTGAAATAGGCATGGTTCTGAGATGAATGCTGCGGTTTTCGAGCTCGACGCGCGGCAATGGACGCCTTCCACATCCAGTGGGTGTTATTGGACCCTATACCCATTTTATTTGTGGTTGGAGCCCCATACCCATTCTATGGGTGGTTGGAGCCCCATACCCATCCTGTGGGTTGTAGTGGACGCCATACTCATCCTGTGGGTGGTATTGGACCCCATACCCTTCCTGTGGGTGGATGTGATCCCCATACTCATCCTGTGGGTGGATGTGACCCTTACCCATCCTGTGGGTGGTATTGGACCCCTTTCCCACCTAACAGGCGGTAGGTGACAATATACCCATCCTAGCTATAGTTGGTATAGTAGACACAATACCGTCCTGTTTGCAGTAGTTTACCCCATAGACATTCCAACGTAACATCGTTTTCTGTTAGCGTTCCTACAAAACATCCTTTAAAGATTTGTAAAGCACAAACTATAGTATATAATATTGATTGGTGAAGGACTGTTATTCTATGTAATAATTTTTAGTGCTTATTATAATTTACTAAGAACAACTAATATTTCTCAAAACAAAACTACGAACCTTCAATAGGAAGTAGCTGATCTGTAATATTCTAAGAGCATGGACAATAGTAGGTAAATTTCACAACCCATGTGGGACCTGAAAACTACAATTTTCCTTATAATTGAACCAATCACGAATATTCTGCTATCTATGTTGACGGACGGGTACTGTGACACGTAAATTGGTACGTGAGGAAGAGTTTGGGCCTTGGTAAAAAAAGTAACTGGAAATATATCACATATTTACTAATTCATATTTAACATATTGACTTTAAGCATTAAGTCATATATGTGCTGTCTTGTGTGAGAACGGGTTGACCCTTCTCAGAGTTCATCTTACAGGTAGAGCTGCAGTTACACTCAGTACTTTGGCGTCTGAGAATGACTACCAGACTCTGAAACAAAGCAGTGTTGGACGCCTACCTTCTCTCCACCGAAAGTTATCGAAGGAAATTCCGTGACCACCTGAAGGCAAGTACCACTACCTTTCTCGAGTTTGCTAATACCAAAAGGAGATATTTTATGAAATGGCTGGAAGCAGCACATGTCTCTACCTTTGCAGAACTCGTCAACCTCATGCTAGTTGAAGAATTCTTGAGGCGTGTGCCGCCTCCTGTCCGTCTATATTTAGCAGATAAAGAAGAAACCGACTACCTAAAGTGTGCTAAGTCGGCTGACACTTACAGCCTCATCCACCGGCTGACACAAGAACCATCTTCCAGTAAGAATTCGTGGTATAGTTACGAGAAAGTGATTACCGATCAAGCTGGCTCGCAATTGTACTGTAAGTATTGTAGACTCTATGGACATACCATAGATAAATGTGGTAAGTCTCAATACAAAGGAAACATCGAAACGCCAAAACCCAAACAGACTCCTCCTAAGTCCGGTATGCCTGTGATGAATGTTGGTGTTCATGTTAATGATCTTTCTCTTTTCAGTAAACACCTGTATACTGGAACTGTCTCTGCCAACGGTTCAAATCCGGAGGGACGTTTCAAATTGACGATTTTGAGGGACACAGCGGCTCTTCAATTGATTATTTTGAAGTCGGCTGTGCCCGACATCGCCTACATCGGAGAAACTGTTATCATCACTGACCTCACTGCTACCACTCCTAATCCTCTTGCCAGAGTCCACCTGGATTGTCCCTTCGTGACCGGAGAAGTCCAAGTCGCCATCAGGGAAAAACCCTTTCCCATGCCTGGAGTGCAACTTCTCCTGGGCAACGACTTGGCAGAAGACCTGCAACCGACCAACCTGATCGTCATGGACAAACCCCAGGTGTGTACCTCTGTGATGGATAATCCCATTTTTGAGTATGTTCCAGCAAAGGTTCAAGAGAGTGATGAAGTTTCTCCTCCGGTTTTAGTGACCACCCGTACACAAGCCGCACGACCACAGCCAGCTGACTCTACTGCTACCGCTGTCCCTCAAGACCCTCAGAAACTACCTCCGAATCTGACCAAGTTGGAGTTCCGTAAGTTACAGAGGGAAGATCTTACCTTGACACCATTATTTTTCCAGGCTGAGACTCAACCTGACAGTATTACTGGGTTCTTCCTAGAGAACGAGTTGCTCTACCGCAGATATAGACCCAGTAAACTTAAGGAGGAGGACGATTGGGCCCACGTCGAACAATTAGTGATTCCTGCCAGCCGGCGGCCCACTATTCTACACCTGGCCCACGGAGCACTCTCCCACTACGGATTTAACAAGACTTACCATGGAATCCGTCAAGACTACTACTGGCCAGGTATGGTAAATAGCGTCAAACAGTATGTCAAACAGTGTCATACATGTCAGATGGCAGGTAAACCGAACATCTCTATTCCCAGAGCACCACTGACTCCCATACAGGTGCCTGCGGAACCTTTCCACAGACTTATTATAGACTGTGTTGGTCCTTTACCTCGGACCAGTTCAGGTAACGCCTATATACTAACCATCCTGTGTCCTACCACCAAATTCCCCATAGCAGTTCCTGTAAAGAACATTACGGCTGCTACGGTTGTGAACCACTTATTGAAGATCTTCACCCAGTATGGATTTCCAAGGGAGGTTCAGAGCGACTGTGGCACCAACTTCACCAGTGATCTCTTCAAGAGGACACTGGAAGAGTTCAACATCAAACAGGTATTGTCCAGCCCCTATCATCCTGCTTCACAGGGTTCTCTTGAGCGTAGTCATCAGACTATTAAAGCACTCCTGAAGAAGTTTTGTAATGAAACCTCTAAGGATTGGGATAAGCAAATTGACCTTATAATGTGTATCTTTAGAAGTCTTCCCAATGAGTCCCTAGGAGTATCTCCATATGAGATGCTCTACGGACGTAAGTGCCGTACTCCTCTCAAGGCTTTCAAAGACTCTCTACGTGATGCCACCTTCAGTGAGCATCAGAATGTGCCCCAGTTTCTTTAAATCCTACAACACATTCTAGAGAGGGTCCACAGTTTTGCCCAGGATAATCTATTGAAAGCACAGGAGAGGATGAAGACTCATTACGACCAGACCAGCAAAGTAAGGAAATTGAAACCGGGAGACTTCGTACTTGCTTATTTCCCTATCCCAGGTTCTCCTTTACAAAACAGGTTTTCAGGACCCTACCGCATCAAGGAGTGCAGAAACAACCATAACTACGTTCTAGAGACTCCAGATAGGCGGCGGAAGACCCAGTTGTGCCACGTCAACCTCCTGAAGCTATATAACGGTACTCCTCCCACTGTCATGATTAATTACTCCTCATTTATAGAGCCATACATCCACAGTGAGACCTTCCCTGCTTCTCCTCCCGAAAGCACTGACAAGGAGTCAGCGCTTTCTAATTCGGAAATCCTAACTGATCTTTCCAACTATTTTCAGGACAATCATAGTGCACCTCTCGTCAAGATCTTCAAAGAACATCAAGAGTTGTTCCGAGATGATCCCCAAGAGTGTAATGTTACCCAGCACGACATCCAACTGCTCCCTGACACCCGGCCGATTCGTCAACCCTTCTACCGAATCAGCCCTAGCAAGAAGGAAGTCATGCGTGCTGAGGTGCAGTACCTCTTGGATCATGGACTGGCTACACCTTGTGAGTCCCCCTGGGCCTCACCCTGTATCATGGTGCCAAAGCCCCAAGGTAAGGTGAGACTGTGCACGGATTTCCGTAAGTTAAATAATGTGACTGTCAAGGATGCATACCCCTTGCCAAGGATAGATGACATTCTTGACGCCATTGGTAATGCCCAGTACTTGTCCCAAGTGGACTTGCTTAAGGGGTATTACCAAGTGTGTCTAACAGAGCGAGCCAAAGAAATATCTGCCTTTATCACTCCCTTTGGACTTTTCAGATATGAACGCCTTCCTTTCGGACTATGTAATGCCCCGGCCACCTTTCAGAGAGCTGTCAACCGCGTCATCCAGGGCTTGGATAACACCTACGCCTATTTGGATGATATCGTCGTAGCATCCAACACCTGGAGCGAACATCTGCTCCAGCTGCAACGACTGTTCGCCAAGCTCCTGACAGCCGGCCTCACCATCAACCTGGGCAAGTCCACCTTCGCCAAAGATATCACCAAGCCTTTCGTCCTTCATGTCGACGCCAGTGGTACCGGCATCGGTGGTGTCCTGATGCAGACACGAGGCGAGGAGGTTCTACCTGTCAGCTACTACAGCTACAAGTTGAAACCCCACCAGAGGAACTACAGCACTATTGAAAAGGAGCTACTCTCCATCGTCCTGAATCTCCAGCACTTTGCTCCATACCTACAAGGTGCCAGGTCTACCACCATCTTCTCAGACCACAATCCTCTCCGCTTCTTACATCAAGCCCAATTCACTAACCAGCGTCTTCTACGATGGGCTTTATATCTGCAAGATTTCAACCTGGAGATCCACTATATCAAGGGTTCTGACAACATAATAGCCGACGCCCTCTCCAGAGTCTATGAAGTAGAAGCAACTCCACCTATCACTCCACCACATGAAGACGTAACTTCTTCCAGAACCGCAGGCTTCGGGGGAGAGTTGTGACGATAATCTCTTTCAAGAGAGATTGAGCCTGCTCTTCTCTACATAATTACGTCAAAATACAAGATACTATATACAAGATACGTTCACCAAGTATCGCCAAACGTTTTGCCCAGAGAGCAAATCGTACCCAGCACACCTGGCCACCGCCGTAACCAGCTAACTGCTCATCCTCTGCCTGCCTGTTGCTGATTGGCTGGTGTCTCGTCGCACCTGCTCTCCGCTACCACCACAAGTCGACGTCTGGGCTGCAGTGCGCCAGTCTCGTCAGAATATCTCAGTGCTCCATGCAGTTGACATCTCTCGCTGGTAGACTAAGCCTTGGCTTTCGTGTACTAAGGGAGGTGGCAGCTCGAAGCCAGTATTCCAGAACTCATATTTTATTTTGCTATCACTGTAACTTACTTGTCTTAGCGTAACTTTTCATTTGCCAGTGATTATTCATGTTATTTTGTTTGTTGACTTGTCTTGCATATTTTTATGAGATTGCCTTTATTCATGTCTTGTTTTTCTAGAGTAATTAAAATTTCATTGTTTATATACTTGTGTTTTGTGTGTCTTCCCATTACCTTACCACAGACGAAAGGACCAACTTTTCTCTTTTTTTTTGATTATGTGACGAGGCCCTGCCCCTAGCTTTTGAAACAGCCGAACACCAACGCTTTACCGTCACAATATATATATATATATATATATATATATATATATATATATATATATATATATATATATATATATATATATATATATATATATATATATATATATATATATATATATATATATATATATATATATATATATATATATATATATATATATATATATATATATATATGTCGTACCTAGTAGCCAGAACTCACTTCTCAGCCTACTATTCAAGGCCCGATTTGCCTAATAAGCCAAGTTTTCCTGAATTAATATATTTACTATAATATTTTTCTCATGAAATGATAAAGCAACCCTTTTCACTATGTATGAGGTCAATTTTTTTTTATTGGAGTTAAAATTAACGTAGATATATGACCGAACCTAACCAACCCTACCTAACCTAACCTAACCTATATATATAGGTAAGGTTAGGTTAGGTAGCCAAAAAAAGCTAGGTTAGGTTAGGTTAGGTAGGTTAGGTAGACGAAAAAACATTAATTCATGAAAACTTGGCTTATTAGGCAAATCGGGCCTTGCATAGTAGGCTGAGAAGTGAGTTCTGGCTACTAGGTACGACATATATATATATATATATATATATATATATATATATATATATATATATATATATATATATATATATATATATATATATATATATATATATTATTAAATATGACCGAAAAAGTAAGATTAATAATTCTAACACGAATTTACTCAATATTTCTTATGTTTCTTTTCACTGTCGATGGTAATTGAAAAATCAGTTCTCCAAGATTCGTTTTTATTTCTAGTCTGACGCAACACTTGAATGCTTTTCGTAATAACTTATTACATTTTCAAAGACTTTAGCTTACACACACACAACTATAACCTGCAAACACTAAACAGATTTCTTACTATGCTATAATTCAAACAGCTTTTCATTTTATATACCTGCATTTGGGTGAGGTGATATGTTAAAACAGTTTTGGATGAGGTGAAAACAAACTTTCAACACAAGATAGAACACGAAATATTGGGTAATATTGGGTAAAGTTAAAGGGGAAGAATGGAAGTAAATGCAAAGGGCCTATTGGCCCATATTTCTTTATGCTTTTATATTGGTGAAGAGTCTTGAAGTGGGTAGAATATAGTTGTGCATTAATTAGCTGTTGATTGCTGGTGTTGACTTCTTAATGTGAAGTGCCTCACAGATATCAAGCCGCCTGCTATTGCTGTATCTATCGATGATTTCCGTGTTTTTTGTTAAGACTTCTCTGGTGATGGTTTGTTTCTGGGAAGAGATTATACGTTCCTTAATGAAGCCCTGTTGCTTATGCATCGTTAATCGCCTGAAAGAGATGTTGTTGTCTTGCCTATATACTGAGTTCTTTGAGGCTTACAGTCCCTAAGTGGGCATTTGAGGGCATATACGACATTGGTCTCTTTCAAAGCGTTCTGCTTTGTGTCTGGAGAGTTTCTCATGAGTATGTTGGAAGTTTTCTTGGTTTTATAGTAAATCGTCTATTGTATCTTCTGATTTTTGTCTGTAGGGATAACGTTTCTATTAACAATATCTTTCAGGACCTTTTCCTCTGTTTTATGAGCTGTGGAAAAGAAGTTCCTGTAAAATAGTCTAATAGGGGGTACAGGTGTTGTGTTAGTTGTCTCTTCAGAGGTTGCATGGCAATTAACCATCCTTTTTATGATGTCTTAAACGAAACCATTGGAGAAGCCGTTGTTGACTAGGACCTGCCTTACCCTACAGAGTTCTTCATCGACTTGCTTCCATCCTGAGCTGTGGCTGAGAGCACGGTCGACATAATTATTAACGACACTCCTCTTGTACCTGTCTGGGCAGTCACTGTTGGCATTGAGGCATATTCCTATGTTTGTTTCCTTAGTGTAGGCTGCTGTGTGGAAACCTCCGCTCCTTTCCATGACTGCTACATCTAGAAAGGGCAGCTTCCAATCCTTCTCAATCTCGTAAGTGAAACGCAAAACAGAATTCCGCTCAAATGTCTCCTTCAGCTCCTGCAGATGTCTGAAATAAGGTACCTGTGTAAAAATGTCGTCAACATACCTGCAGTAAATGGCCGGTTTCAAGTTCATGTCAACTAAGACCTTTTGTTCGATGGTACCAATGTAGAAGTTCGCAAACAAAAATCATCGGTAGATACTGCGATAGCAGGCGGCTTGATATCTGCGAGGCATTAAACATTAAGAAGTCGACACCAGCAATCAACAGCCAATTAATGCACAACTATATTCTACCCACTTCAAGACTCCGCACCAATATAGAAGCATCAAGAAATATGGGCCAATAGGCCCTTTGCAGTTACTTCTATTCTTCTCTTTAACTTACAAAATATTATACCCATTGTTTCGTGTTCTGTCTTGTGTTGAAAGTTTGTTTTCACCTCATCCAAAACTGTTGTAACATATCACCTCACCCAAATGCAGGTATAAAATCGAAGCTGTTTAAACTCTGTTCAGTTATAGTTGTGTGTGTGTAAAATAAAGTCTTTGAAAATGTAAAAAGTTTTACGAAACGCGTTCAAGTGTATCGTCAGATTAAAAATAAAAATGAATTTTGGAGAATTGATTTTTCAGTTACCATCAACAGTGAAAAGAAATATAAGAAAGATTGAGAAAATTTGTGTTAGAATTATTAATCTTACTTTTTCGGTCATATTTATTAATATATATATATATATATATATATATATATATATATATATATATATATATATATATGTTTCATTGAATATGACCGCATATTCTGTATTTATTATTTTCTGGTTTAGGGCTTCTATCCCTCTAACTATTTTCTTAGCATCAGGGCTTAATTGGAATAGGAGTTCTCCAAAACTCATTTTCGTACTTTTAAGGTGAAGAAAAGAAGTGATTTACTATAGAGTGTATTACACCTATTTGTATAATTTGCACGACGTTTCGAACCTCCATGGTTCATTCTCAAGTGAACAATCTTACAATACTAGTTGATTTTATACCCGCATTAGGTCAGGTGATAATACAATGAAGGTGAAAAACATGGGGGGATACATAAGGGATAAACATAGGGGCTGCAGAAGGCTTATTGGCCCATACGAGGCATCTCCTATCTAAACACAAAGATTAATCCAGTGTAATTGGCCTGTTATGTTGGACATTGTCTTCTGTGTTGGCATCGATATGTTCTTGTCTTGTCCTTACTCTCATGGTGGGTAGAGTAAATAGTTCCGTGATTTGGGTGTTCATGGTAGGTCGCTCTAAGAATAGAGCGACCTACCATGAACACCCAAATCACGGAACTATTTACTCTACCCACCATGAGAGTAAGGACAAGACAAGAACATATCGATGCCAACACAGAAGACAATGTCCAACATAACAGGCCAATTACACTGGATTAATCTTTGTGTTTAGATAGGAGATGCCTCGTATGGGCCAATAAGCCTTCTGCAGCCCCTATGTTTATCCCTTATGTATCCCCCCATGTTTTTCACCTTCATTGTATTATCACCTGACCTAATGCGGGTATAAAATCAACTAGTATTGTAAGATTGTTCACTTGAGAATGAACCATGGAGGTTCGAAACGTCGTGCAAATTATACAAATAGGTGTAATACACTCTATAGTAAATCACTTCTTTTCTTCACCTTAAAAGTACGAAAATGAGTTTTGGAGAACTCCTATTCCAATTAAGCCCTGATGCTAAGAAAATAGTTAGAGGGATAGAAGCCCTAAACCAGAAAATAATAAATACAGAATATGCGGTCATATTCAATGAAACATGTTTGAAAGAAAACCTGCTGCCAGTATACACCAATATATATATATATATATATATATATATTATTAAATATGACCGAAAAAGTAAGATTAATAATTCTAACACGAATTTTCTCAATCTTTCGTACATTACGCTTCACTGTTGGAGGTAAATCAAAAATCACTTCTCCAAAATTCATTTTTATTTCTAGTCTGACGCGACACGGGCGCGTTTCGTAAAACTTATTACATTTTCAAAGACTTCACAAATACACAACTGATTAGAACTTGCGTTTCCCTGATTTTATATCTACATTTGAGTGAGGTGGGAAGGGTGATGTGGCATTAACACAAGACAGAACACTAGGGGATATTAATAGGGTATTAAAAGTATCAACACAAGACAGAACAGAAACAATGGGTATTGAATAGAAGTGTTTGTAGAAAGCCTATTGGTCCATATTTCTTGATGCTTCTATATTGGAGCGGAGTCTTGAGGTGGGTAGAATATAGTTGTGCAATAATTGGCTGTTGATTGCTGGTGTTGACTTCTTGATGTGTAGTGCCTCGCAAACGTCAAGCCGCCTGCTATCGCTGTATCTATCGATGATTTCTGTGTTGTTTACTAGGATTTCTCTGGCGATGGTTTGGTTATGGGAAGAGATTATATGTTCCTTAATGGAGCCCTGTTGCTTATGCATCGTTAAACGCCTAGAAAGAGATGTTGTTGTCTTGCCTATATACTGGTTTTTTTGGAGCTTACAGTCCCCAAGTGGGCATTTGAAGGCATAGACGACGTTAGTCTCTTTTAAAGCGTTCTGTTTTGTGTCTGGAGAGTTTCTCATGAGTAGGCTGGCCGTTTTTCTGGTTTTATAGTAAATCGTCAGTTGTATCCTCTGATTTTTGTCTGTAGGGATAACGTTTCTATTAACAATATCTTTCAGGACCCTTTCCTCCGTTTTATGAGCTGTGGAAAAGAAGTTCCTGTAAAATAGTCTAATAGGGGGTATAGGTGTTGTGTTAGTTGTCTCTTCGGAGGTTGCATGGCTTTTCACTTTCCTTCTTATGATGTCTTCGATGAAACCATTGGAGAAGCCGTTATTGACTAGGACCTGCCTTACCCTACAGAGTTCTTCGTCGACTTGCTTCCATTCTGAGCTGTGGCTGAGAGCACGGTCGACGTATGCGTTAACAACACTCCTCTTGTACCTGTCAGGGCAGTCGCTGTTGGCATTTAGGCACATTCCTATGTTTGTTTCCTTTGTGTAGACTGCAGTGTGGAAACCTCCGCCCTTTTCCATGACTGTTACATCTAGAAAAGGCAGCTTCCCATCCTTTTCCGTCTCGTAAGTGAAACGCAGCACGGAACTCTGCTCAAATGCCTCCTTCAGCTCCTGCAGATGTCTGACATCAGGTACCTGTGTAAAAATGTCGTCAACATACCTGCAGTATATGGCCGGTTTCAAGTTCATGTCGACTAAGACTTTTTGCTCGATGGTACCCATGTAGAAGTTTGCAAACAGGACACCTAGGGGAGAACCCATGGCGACCCCATCTACTTGCTTATACATGTGCCCATCCGGGCTCAAGAAGGGTGCCTCTTTAGTACAAGCTTGGAGTAGTTTCCTCAGAATACTTTCTGGCATGTCAAGAGGAGTACAGGCTGGATCACGATACACTCTGTCGGCTATCATTCCGATTGTCTCGTCCACAGGTACGTTGGTAAACAGCGATTCTACGTCCAACGAGGCTCTTATCCCTGTGGCCCGTGCGCCCCGCAGTAAGTCCACAAATTCCTTTGGAGACTTCAGGCTGAAGGCGCAAGGAACATAAGGAGTCAAGGAGTCGTTGGACGTAGAATCGCTGTTTACCAACGTACCTGTGGACGAGACAATCGGAATGATAGCCGACAGAGTGTATCGTGATCCAGCCTGTACTCCTCTTGACATGCCAGAAAGTATTCTGAGGAAACTACTCCAAGCTTGTACTAAAGAGGCACCCTTCTTGAGCCCGGATGGGCACATGTATAAGCAAGTAGATGGGGTCGCCATGGGTTCTCCCCTAGGTGTCCTGTTTGCAAACTTCTACATGGGTACCATCGAGCAAAAAGTCTTAGTCGACATGAACTTGAAACCGGCCATATACAGCAGGTATGTTGACGACATTTTTACACAGGTACCTGATGTCAGACATCTGCAGGAGCTGAAGGAGGCATTTGAGCAGAGTTCCGTGCTGCGTTTCACTTACGAGACGGAAAAGGATGGGAAGCTGCCTTTTCTAGATGTAACAGTCATGGAAAAGGGCGGAGGTTTCCACACTGCAGTCTACACAAAGGAAACAAACATAGGAATGTGCCTAAATGCCAACAGCGACTGCCCTGACAGGTACAAGAGGAGTGTTGTTAACGCATACGTCGACCGTGCTCTCAGCCACAGCTCAGAATGGAAGCAAGTCGACGAAGAACTCTGTAGGGTAAGGCAGGTCCTAGTCAATAACGGCTTCTCCAATGGTTTCATCGAAGACATCATAAGTAGGAAAGTGAAAAGCCATGCAACCTCCGAAGAGACAACTAACACAACACCTATACCCCCTATTAGACTATTTTACAGGAACTTCTTTTCCACAGCTCATAAAACGGAGGAAAGGGTCCTGAAAGATATTGTTAATAGAAACGTTATCCCTACAGACAAAAATCAGAGGATACAACTGACGATTTACTATAAAACCAGAAAAACGGCCAGCCTACTCATGAGAAACTCTCCAGACACAAAACAGAACGCTTTAAAAGAGACTAACGTCGTCTATGCCTTCAAATGCCCACTTGGGGACTGTAAGCTCCAAAAAAACCAGTATATAGGCAAGACAACAACATCTCTTTCTAGGCGTTTAACGATGCATAAGCAACAGGGCTCCATTAAGGAACATATAATCTCTTCCCATAACCAAACCATCGCCAGAGAAATCCTAGTAAACAACACAGAAATCATCGATAGATACAGCGATAGCAGGCGGCTTGACGTTTGCGAGGCACTACACATCAAGAAGTCAACACCAGCAATCAACAGCCAATTATTGCACAACTATATTCTACCCACCTCAAGACTCCGCTCCAATATAGAAGCATCAAGAAATATGGACCAATAGGCTTTCTACAAACACTTCTATTCAATACCCATTGTTTCTGTTCTGTCTTGTGTTGATACTTTTAATACCCTATTAATATCCCCTAGTGTTCTGCCTTGTGTTAATGCCACATCACCCTTCCCACCTCACTCAAATGTAGATATAAAATCAGGGAAACGCAAGTTCTAATCAGTTGTGTATTTGTGAAGTCTTTGAAAATGTAATAAGTTTTACGAAACGCGCCCGTGTCGCGTCAGACTAGAAATAAAAATGAATTTTGGAGAAGTGATTTTTGATTTACCTCCAACAGTGAAGCGTAATGTACGAAAGATTGAGAAAATTCGTGTTAGAATTATTAATCTTACTTTTTCGGTCATATTTAATAATATATGTCTACAGGAAAGACTGCTACCAAAATATACTAATATATATATATATATATATATATATATATATATATATATATATATATATATATATATATATATATATATATATATATATATATATATATGCAATTGACGATCACAAAACACTGATCATTTTATGCGGAAAATCCACAGAGAAATATGAAATGAGGTGAACGTTTCGGCTCTGTTAAAGCCTTTGTCAACACCAGACTGACTAAGGAGAAGGGAGAAGGGGAGGATATATAGGCCGACACCTGACCAACCCATCCCTAGGGTTGGTCAGGTGTAATTAACCAAAAAAGGTATAGCTTAGCTTAGAATGGTCAAAGAGGATTAAGCGGTCAGAGAATAAGGATGAAAGATTAAAGAAAAGCCTCATGAACACACAATATATGAATATACAATTATAATGAGACATTGTAAGCCTCTCTATCAGAGTTGTTTCTTAAACTGTTGTGAAATATTATAACTTAAAAATGGATCAAGTTTGTACATTCCAGTACTAACATTAAGAAGATTTGGACACTGACTGATTAGAGCAGACTCAATCAAATTCCGTTCCACGAAATCCCCACAATTGGTAATGCTTTTTGCCCCATTCCAGTTAATATTGTGATCGCATAAACTCGTATGTAGATACAATGCATTAGACGTTTGGGCAGTTCTAATACTATAAGCATGTTGTGACAACCGCAATTGTAAGGACTTTCCTGTTTGTCCAAGGTACACAGAATCACAATCATTGCAGGGAATCGAATACACACAACCTGCTGTATCAGGGGAGTTTTTTATTAAATTGGATTTGATCGTACTATTAGTAAACACCAAATTTATATTAAGTTTCTTAAAAATCAGAGACAATTTTTCAAGTCCACTCGCATAAGGTACCACCAATGAGTTAATAATTTTTGGTTTCGCCTTAGGGACGTGATTATAAAACGTACGCTTGGCTTGTACAAACGAGAAATCCAAAAACCTCTTAGGATATTGTAAACTCTTCCCAATTTCATATATTTTAGCAATCTCTTCATCAAAAAACTCAGGGCTGCAAATCCTCAAAGCTCGTAGAAACATTCCTGAAAATACTGCCTGTTTAACTTTACTATGATGATTCGAATAAAAATGAACATACGACCCCACGTTGGTAGGTTTCCTATACACATTAAATTTGAACTTTCTAGTGACTCTATGAATCATAATGTCCAAAAACGGAAGAGTACCATTTTCCTGAGTTTCACAAGTGAATTTTATTGAAGGTACCAAAGAATTGAGTTCATTAAGAAAAACTATCTGGTCTTTGTTGCACGGCCATAAGCACAAAATATCATCAACATACCTAAACCAAACTACATTAGCAGGGATAATCCTGGATAAGATTTTTGTTTCAAAGAATTCCATATACAAATTGCTTAAAACTGGGGACAGGGGATTGCCCATCGCCATACCAAATGTTTGTTTGAAAAATTTTCCATTAAAACTAAAATAATTGTCTTTTATACACAATTTAATAAGTTCCAATACTTTATTGGTCTGCAAGCTCAAATTATATTTAGGCAGTTCCTCACGTAGAAATTCTAACAGATCATCAACAGGAACTTTAGTGAATAAAGAGGTCACATCGAAACTTATAAGTTTAAAATCAAAATTTAAATTCAGTGTGGATAGCTTATTAACTAAGTCCACATTGTTTGTCAAGTGTGAGTTGGAAATAGTACCAACTATAGGGGACAAAACTTTGACTAACCACTTAGAGAGTTTATAAGCCGCCGAACCAATTGAACTAATAATTGGCCTTGCCGGATTATAAGGCTTATGAGTTTTTATAAGACCATACATGTAAGGAAGAGATGGGGATCGACTTGTTAGCCTAGATATCAACTCTTTATCGCCTTTACACACAGTTTTAAGAGTTTTGTTAAAATGTGCAATCACTTTTTCAGTAGGATCTCTGTTAACCAATTGATAAGTATCCCTGTCTTCCAAGAGTAACTCCATTTTTCGGACATAGTCATCTTTATTCATAATAACTACTGCATTTGACTTATCAGCCTTGGTAATATGTAATGAACTATCTTTTTTGAGATTTTTGAACGCATGAACAATTCGACAATTCTACGTGAGGAACTGCCTAAATATAATTTGAGCTTGCAGACCAATAAAGTATTGGAACTTATTAAATTGTGTATAAAAGACAATTATTTTAGTTTTAATGGAAAATTTTTCAAACAAACATTTGGTATGGCGATGGGCAATCCCCTGTCCCCAGTTTTAAGCAATTTGTATATGGAATTCTTTGAAACAAAAATCTTATCCAGGATTATCCCTGCTAATGTAGTTTGGTTTAGGTATGTTGATGATATTTTGTGCTTATGGCCGTGCAACAAAGACCAGATAGTTTTTCTTAATGAACTCAATTCTTTGGTACCTTCAATAAAATTCACTTGTGAAACTGAGGAAAATGGTACTCTTCCGTTTTTGGACATTATGATTCATAGAGTCACTAGAAAGTTCAAATTTAATGTGTATAGGAAACCTACCAACGTGGGGTCGTATGTTCATTTTTATTCGAATCATCATAGTAAAGTTAAACAGGCAGTATTTTCAGGAATGTTTCTACGAGCTTTGAGGATTTGCAGCCCTGAGTTTTTTGATGAAGAGATTGCTAAAATATATGAAATTGGGAAGAGTTTACAATATCCTAAGAGGTTTTTGGATTTCTCGTTTGTACAAGCCAAGCGTACGTTTTATAATCACGTCCCTAAGGCGAAACCAAAAATTATTAACTCATTGGTGGTACCTTATGCGAGTGGACTTGAAAAATTGTCTCTGATTTTTAAGAAACTTAATATAAATTTGGTGTTTACTAATAGTACGATCAAATCCAATTTAATAAAAAACTCCCCTGATACAGCAGGTTGTGTGTATTCGATTCCCTGCAATGATTGTGATTCTGTGTACCTTGGACAAACAGGAAAGTCCTTACAATTGCGGTTGTCACAACATGCTTATAGTATTAGAACTGCCCAAACGTCTAATGCATTGTATCTACATACGAGTTTATGCGATCACAATATTAACTGGAATGGGGCAAAAAGCATTACCAATTGTGGGGATTTCGTGGAACGGAATTTGATTGAGTCTGCTCTAATCAGTCAATGTCCAAATCTTCTTAATGTTAGTACTGGAATGTACAAACTTGATCCATTTTTAAGTTATAATATTGCACAACAGTTGAAGAAACAACTCTGATAGAGAGGCTTACAATGTCTCATTATAATTGTATATTCATATATTGTGTGTTCATGAGGCTTTTCTTTAATCTTTCATCCTTATTCTCTGACCGCTTAATCCTCTTTGACCATTCTAAGCTAAGCAATACCTTTTTTGGTTAATTACACCTGACCAACCCTAGGGATGGGTTGGTCAGGTGTCGGCCTATATATCCTCCCCTTCTCCCTTCTCCTTAGTCAGTCTGGTGTTGACAAAGGCTTTAACAGAGCCGAAACGTTCACCTCATTTCATATTTCTCTGTGGATTTTCCGCATATATATATATATATATATATATATATATATATATATATATATATATATATATATATATATATATATATATGTCGTACCTAGTAGCCAGAACGCACTTCTCAGCCTACCATGCAAGGCCCGATTTGCCTAATAAGCCAAGTTTTCCTGAATTAATATATTTTCTCTAATTTTTTTCTTATGAAATGATAAAGCTACCCATTTCATTATGTATAAGGTCAATTTTTTTTTTATTGGAGTTAAAATTAACGTAGATATATGACCGAACCTAACCAACCCTACCTAACCTAACCTAACCTATCTCTATAGGTTAGGTTAGGTAGCAGAAAAAGTTAGGTTAGGTTAGGTAAGTTAGGTAGTCGAAAAACAATTAATTCATGAAAACTTGGCTTATTAGGCAAATCGGGCCTTGCATAGTAGGCTGAGAAGCGCGTTCTGGCTACTAGGTACGACATATATATATATATATATATATATATGTCGTACCTAGTAGCCAGAACGCACTTCTGAGCCTACTAAGCAAGGCCCGATTTGCCTAATTAGCCAAGTTTTCCTGAATTAATATATTTTCTCAAATTTTTTTCTTATGAAATGATAAAGCTACCCATTTCATTATGTATGAGGTCAATTTTTTGTTATTGGAATTAAAATTAACGTAGATATATGACCGAACCTAACCAACCCTACCTAACCTAACCTAATCTATCTTTATAGGTTAGGTTCGGTTAGGTAGCCGAAAAAGTTAGGTTAGGTTAGGTAGGTTAGGTAGTCGAAAAACAATTATTTCATGAAAACCTGGCTTATTAGGCAAATCGGGCCTTGCATAGTAGGCTGAGAAGTGTGTTCTGGCTACTAGGTACGACATATATATATATATATATATATGTATATATATAAATATATATATATATATATATATATATATATATATATATATATATATATATATATATATATATGTCGTACCTAGTAGCCAGAACGCACTTCTCAGCCTACTATGCAAGGCCCGATTTGCCTAATAAGCCAAGTTTTCCTGAATTAATATATTTTCTCTATTTTTTTTCTTATGAAATGAAAAAGCTACCCATTTCATTATGTATTAGGTCATTTTTTTTTATTTGAGTTAAAATTAACGTAGATATATGATCGAACCTTACCTAACCTATCTTTATAGGTTAGGTTAGGTTAGGTAGTCGAAAAAACATTAATTTATGAAAACTTGGCTTATTAGGCAAATCAGGCCTTGCATAGTAGGCTGAGAAGTGCGTTCTGGCTACTAGGTACGACATATATATATATATATATATATATATATATATATATATATATATATATATATATATATATATATATATATATATATATATATATATATATGACAATGTCAGACCACGAAGGAAAAATGAAACAGGAAATTTCCTTAAGTACTTTCGTATATTAAATACATCTTCAGAAGGTCCTTCTGAAGATGTATTTAATATACGAAAGTACTTAAGGAAATTTCCCGTTTCATTTTTCCTTCGTGGTCTGACATTGTCACATTCTTAATCACGTGTTTATTTTCGTGATATACACACACACACATATATATATATATATATATATATATATATATATATATATATATATATATATATATATATATATATATATATATATATATATATATATATATATATATATATATATATATATATACATATAAATATATATATATATATGAATGAAAACTCACACCCCAGAAGTGACTCGAACCCATACTCCCAGGAGCAACGCAACTGGTAACTACAGGGCGCCTTAATCAACTTGACCATCACGGCCGTCAAAAGGAAGTGATAGCCAAGGCTATATGACCCACTTCCCCGACGGCAACTCGGATGGTAATCTTGGGCATAGCATTTCACCTAATCACCTCATTCTTTGGGGCACACGTGAGGAACACAAATGCGAACAAGCCTGAATGGTCCCCAGGACTATATGCGAATGAAAACTCACACCCCAGAAGTGACTCGAACCCATACTCCCAGGAGCAACGCAACTGGTAACTACAGGGTGCCTTAATCCACTTGACCATCACGGTCTTTTTATTTTTTTCTGTGAGGGATTTGATCTCCTTTTTTGCTGATGTCAGCTCACTTTGCAGGTTGTTAATTGTAATCCTCATTTCCTGCATCTCCTTCCTGAATCCCTCCAGAACTATGGTTAACATGTCCCTCGTTTGATCAATTTGGCTGTTCCCTGTGTCCCTGTTGCGTCCATCTGCCATTTTGCCCTTGTCAAGAGAGAGAGAGCAAGAATAGTCCTAGTGTGAGTGGGTGTGGTGGGGGGGGGGAGTGTTTTGGGAGAGTGGGAGTGGTGGTGGGGGGGGGGGAGTGTGTTGAGAGAGTGAGATGGGGGGTTAAGAGATGGGAGAGGTGTAGTCTTCAGATTACGGCGGGTGGGGGAGGATTAGCGGCTATTCTGGGTTCCCAGTGAGCTCACAGTTGCTGTCCCTGTTATCTGTCTACCACGATTGTATTCTTACGATTGTATTATTGAATGGAATGCATTAGTGTCTATGATATGATATTATATAAACCTTGTACACTGTTGGAGACTTATGAGAGACACTTACCAGCTAGCCCCCCACAAGCACTCCAGGTGAATATACGGCGTGTCGTCGGTAATCCTGTGAGGTCTTCAGGTCTCCATGTGGGTCCCGGCTGATGCGACTGATGCTTCCTCAAGAAGTCGATCTTCACTAGCTATCTTCTCTAAATTCACTAAGATAATATACCACGAGATGTGATCAATGTGTTGCATTACAATGCCACTGTTCAATTTACACTGTCCCGATTCTCACTGCACAGTATACCCGCTCCCTTGAACCCTATTGTTCCCTCGGTTAACGCGACCACTGACCCTACACGTCTGCTCACGATTAAAGCTGACCCAAGACTGAGTGTGTGTGTGTGTGTGTGATTGTGTGTACTCACCTATTTGTGATTGCAGGATCGAGCATTGACTCTTGGATCCCGCCTTTCCAGCTATCGGATGTTTACAGCAATGACTCCTGTCCCATTTCCCTATCATATCTAGTTTTATTAAAAGTGTGAACAGTATTTGCTTCCACAACCTGTTCCCCAAGTGCATTCCATTTTTCCACTACTCTCACGCTAAAAGAAAACTTCCTAACATCTCTGTGACTCAACTGAGTTTCCAGTTTCCACCCATGTCACCTCGTTCTGTTATTATTACGTGTGAACATTTCATCTATTTCCACTTTGTCAATTCCCCTGAGTATTTTATATGTCCCTATGATATTTCCTCTCTCCTTTCTTTTCTCTAGTGTCGTAAGGTTCAGTTCCTTCAGACGCTCTTCATATCCCATCCTTCGTAACTCTGGGACAAGCCTCGTCGCAAACCTCTGAACCTTCTCCAGTTTCGACTGGAGGAGGTCCAGCTGGTAAACGGCGGGAGTAAGCCCCCCTCTCGCCTAACAGTCCAGGTTTGCACCTCCCCTCATCTCCGGTTCCTCCCTGCCCTCAGCCGCCTCACAGGACTCTCTCGACCGCCGCACCGAACCCCCAGTGTGTGTTTGTGTGTGTGTGTGTGTGTTTACTAGTTGTGTTTTTACGGGGGTTGAGCTCTGCTCTTTCGGCCCGCCTCTCAACTGTCAATCAACTGTTTACTAACTACTTTTTTTTTTTTTCCCACACCACACACACACACACCCCACGAAGCAGCCCGTGACAGCTGACTAACTCCCAGGTACCTATTTACTGCTAGGTAATAGGGTCATTCAGGGTGAGAGAAACTTTGCCCATTTGTTTCTGCCTCGTGCGGGAATCGAACCCGCGCCACAGAATTACGAATCCTGCACGCTATCCACCAGGCTACGAGACCCCTGTGTGTGTGTGTGTGTGTGTGTGTGTGTGTGTGTGTGATTGTGTGTGTGTGTGTGATTGTGTGTGTGTGTGTGTGTGTGTGTGTGTGTGTGCGTGTGTGCGTGTGTGTGTGTGTGTGTGTGTGTACTCACCTAGTTGTACTCACCTAGTTGTGTTTGCGGGGGTTGAGCTCTGGCTCTTTGGTCCCGCCTCTCAACCGTCAATCAACAGGTGTACAGATTCCTGAGCCTATTGGGCTCTATCATATCTACACATGAAACTGTGTATGGAGTCAGCCTCCACCACATCACTTCCTAATGTATTCCATTTGTCAACCACTCTGACACTAAAAAAGTTCTTTCTAATATCTCTGTGGCTCATTTGGGCACTCAGTTTCCACCTGTGTCCCCTTGTGCATGTTTCCCTTGTGTTAAATAGACTGTCTTTATCTACCCTATCAATTCGCTTCAGAATCTTGAATGTGGTGATCATGTCCCCCCCCAACTCTTCTGTTTTCCAGCGAAGTGAGGTTTAATTCCCGTAGTCTCTCCTCGTAACTCATATCTCTCAGCTCGGGTACTAGTCTGGTGGCAAACTTTTGAACCTTTTCCAGTTTAGTCTTATCCTTGACTAGATATGGACTCCATGCTGGAGCTGCATACTCCAGGATTGGCCTGACATATGTGGTATACAAAGTTCTGAATGATTCTTTACACAAGTTTCTGAATGCCGTTCGTATGTTGGCCAGCCTGGCATATGCCGCTGATGTTATCCTCTGGATATGGGCTGCAGGAGACAGGTCTGGCGTGATTTCAACCCCAAAGTCCTTTTCTTTCTCTGATTCCTGAAGAATTTCCTCTCCCAGATGATACCTTGTATCTGGCCTCCTGCTCCCTACACCTATCTTCATTACATTACATTTGGTTGGGTTAAACTCTAACAACAATTTGTTCGACCATTCCCTCAGCTTCTCTAGGTCTTCTTGAAGCCTCTTCTTTCTTAATCCTTCTCATAATTTTGGCATCGTCTGCAAACATTGAGAGAAATGAATCTATACCTTCCGGGAGATCATTTACATATATCAGAAAAAAGATAGGACCGAGTACAGAGCCCTGTGGGACTCCACTGGTGACTTCACACCAATCGGAGGTCTCACCCCTCACCGTAACTCTCTGCTTCCTATTGCTTAGGAACTCCCTTATCCACTGGAGCACCTTACCAGCTACACCTGCCTGTCTCTCCAGCTTATGTACCAGCCTCTTATACGGTACTGTGTCAAAGGCTTTCCGACAATCCAAGAATATACAGTCCGCCCAGCCCTCTCTTGCTTAATAATCTTTGTCACCTGGTCGTAGAATTCTATTAAGCCAGTCAGGCAAGATTTACCCTCCCTGAACCCATATTGACGATTTGTCACGAAGTCCCTTCTCTCCTTCTGTGTGTGTGTGTGTGTGTGTGTGTGTGTGTGTGTGTGTGTGTGTGTGTGTGTGTGTGTGTGTGAGTGTGTGTGTGTGTGTGTGTGTGTGTGTGTGTGTGTGTGTGTGTGTGTGTGTGTGTGTGTGTGTGTGTGTGTGTGTGTGTTTGAGTGTGTGTGTGTGTGAGTGTGTACTCACCTAGTTGTGTTTGCAGGGGTTGAGCTCTGGCTCTTTGGTCCCGCCTCTCAACCGTCAATCAACAGGTGTACAGATTCTTGAGCCTATTGGGCTCTATCATATCTACACTTGAAACTGTGTATGAAGTCAGCCTCCACCACATCACTTCCTAATACATTCCATTTGTCAACCACTCTGACACTAAAAAAGTTCTTTCTAATATCTCTGTGGCTCAGTTGGGCACTCAGTTTCCACCTGTGTCCCCTTGTGTGTGTGCCCCTTGTGTTAAATAGCCTGTCTTTATCTACTCTATCAATTCTCTTCAGAATCTTGAATGTGGTGATAATGTCCCCCCTAACTCTTCTGTCTTCCAGCGAAGTGCGGTTTAATTCCCGTAGTCTGTCCTCGTAGCTCATGTCTCTCAGCTCGGGTACTAGTCTGGTGGCAAACCTTTGAACCTTTTCCAGTTTAGTCTTATCCTTGACTAGATATGGGCTCCATGCCGGAGCCGCATACTCGAGGATTAGTCTGAAATATGTAATATATAATGTTCTAAAAGATTCCTAACACAAGTTTCTAAAGGCCGTTCTTATGTTAGCCAACCTGGCATATGCTGCTGATGTTATCCTCTTGATATGAGCTTCAGGGGACAGGTCTGGCGTGATATCAACCCCCAGGTCTTTCTCTCTCTCTCTGACTCATGAAGTATTTCATCTCCCAAATGATACCTTGTATCCGGTGTCCTGCTTCCTACCCCTGTCTTCCTTAGAAACTTCCCTAGAAACTACTAAGGAAACTACTTAAAGCTTGTACTAAAGAGGCACCCTTCTTGAGCCTGGATGGGCAAATGTATAAGCAAGTAGATGGGGTCGCCATGGGTTCTCCCCTAGGTGTCCTGTTAGTGAACTTCTACATGGGTACCATCGAACAAAAGGTCTTAGTCGACATAAACTTGAAACTGGCCATATACTGCAGTTATGTTGACGACATTTTTACACAGGTACCTGATGTCAGACATCTGCAGGAGCTGAAGGAGACATTTGAGCGGAATTCTGTTTTGCGTTTCACTTACGAGATGGAGAAGTATGGGAAGCTGCCCTTTCTAGATGTAACAGTCATGGAAAGGAGCGGAGGTTTCCACACTGTAGTCTACACTAAGGAAACATAGGAATGTATCTCAATGCCAACAGTGACTGCCCAGACAGGTACAAGAGGAGTGTTGTTAACGCTTATGTCGACCGTGCTCTCAGCCACAGCTCAGAATGGAAGCAAGTCGACGAAGAACTCTGTAGGGTAAGGCAGGTCCTAGTCAACAATGGCTTCTCTAATGGTTTCGTCGAAAACATCATAAGAAGGAAGAGGAAACGCTATGCAACCTATGAAGAGACAACTAACACAACACCTGTACCCCCTGTTAGACTATTTTACAGGAACTTCTTTTCCACAGCTCATAAAACGGAGGAAAGGGTCCTGAAAGATATTTTTAATAGAAACGTTATTCCTAAAGATAAAAATCAGAAGATACAATTGACGATTTACTATAAAACCAAGAAAACTGCCAACCTACTCATGAGAAACTCTCCAGACACAAAGCAGAATGCTTTGAAAGAGACCAATGTCGTCTATGCCTTCAAATGCCCACTTGGGGACTGTAAGCCTCAAAGAACTAAGTATATAGGCAAGACAACAACATCTCTTTCCAGGCGATTAACGATGCATAAGCAACAGGGCTCCATTAAGGAACATATAATCTTTTCCCACAACGAGACCATCACTAGAGAAGTCTTAACAAAAAACACGGAAATCATCGATAGATACAGCGATAGCAGGCGGCTTGATATCTGCGAGGCACTACACATTAAGAAGTCAACACCAGCAATCAACAGCCAATTAATGCACAACTATATTCTACCCACTTCAAGACTCCGCACCAATATAGAAGCATTAAGAAATATGGGCCAATAGGCCCTTTGCAGTTACTTACATTCTTCCCTTTAACTTACAAAATATTATACCCATTGATACGTGTTCTGTCTTGTGTTGAAAGTTTGTTTTCACCTTATCCAAAACTGTTGTAACATATCACCTCACCCAAATGCAGGTATAAAATCAAAGCAGTTTAAACTCTGTTTAGTGTTTGCAGGTTATAGTTGTGTGTGTGTAAACTAAAGTGTTTGAAAATGTAATAAGGTTTTACGAAACGCGTTCAAGTGTCACATCAGACTAGAAATTAAAATGAATTTTGGAGAACAGATTTTTCAATTACCATTGACAGTGAAAAGAACCATGCGAAATATTGAGAAAATTCGTGTTAGAATTATTAATCTTACTTTTTCGGTCATATTTAATAATATCTCTCTCTCTCTCTCTCTCTCTCTCTCTATATATATATATATATATATATATATATATATATATATATATATATATATATATATATATATATATATATATATGTTATGTTATATGTTATATGTTATATATATATATATATATATATATATATATATATATATATATATATATATATATATATATATATATATATATATATATATATATATATAGATATATATATTTTAAGATGAATAGGAAAACAAGGGATATACTGAACATCTTGTTTCAGATTCTTTACCTTAAAATGCATAACGTTTCGAATACGTCTCGTATTCATCATCAGATCTCTCTCTCTCTCTAAAAAAAAAAAAAAAAAAAAAAAAAAATCACAGTCAAATAACTGGTAAACTAAGAACTCATACTGAACACAATTGCCTATCAAAGAAAGGAAAATGAATAAAAAACAAAACACTTAAGCTTACTTTAAGTGATCAATACAAATAAAACTTATTAACTGTCACATAGATGCTAATTCGAAAATCCATTAAATTACAAGAGGAATTTTATAACTACTAAAACAAACCATACTCTTAAACTTACACGAAATGATCAACAGGAGTGAGACTTGATAACTAACACATAAATACTAAACACTATTTCAAATATTCATATAATGACTACAAATCTACAAAAAATGTATATAAAATTCAAGCAGAATAAGCGACAATTATAAAGTACTAACCAAAATCTTATAAAAATTCAAATAATAAACAAATCTAAACACCAAAAATTGTATTATATATCCTAAATAAAAAGATTATACTAATGTACCATGTCAAGACTTAAAATAAGTAAGAAAAGGAAAAGACATGGTAAACTAAACAAAATTATAATAAAATTAAACAGCCAGAATGAACTATAAATCCAATTACAGGGCCTACTGTGCGCTATACAGTGTACAATTGAACAGCTGAAAGGTTGCTATTTAACAGAGGCTGCAGCTCCTTTATATATAAGGATTCCATTACTCTCAAATCTGACTGGCCATTCATACAAGTGTCCAGAATTTTAAAATCAGATTCCAGCAGAGAATGATTAAACTCATAACAATGGTTTCTAATCTCCGAAAATGCTGGTTTAGACAATGGTAATCCAGTCCTAAAAGATACTCCCCGGTGCTCAAGTATCCTAATCTTGAAGTTCCGAATGGAACTTCCGATATATCCAGCATTACAGCTGGAACAATTATACATATATACGACATTAGAGCACAGGGGGGTTAGGCACTTTATCTTTAAATTTAAAATAAGTGCCTACGGTATTTGTATTGACAAAAATAAATCTAAAGTCTACTTGAGGATAACAATGCTGTAACAATTTCCTCAGACGACTCCTTACAGAAAAACTAATAGTGCCATAAAATGGTAATTTAATATATTTAATATCCCTTTCTACTGTAGTAATCCTACACGATGGGTGAAACTTCTTATTTAAGAAATTCCTTATAAAGGTATAAACCATATGCACAGGATAACCATTATTTGAAACAAAATTCACAAGAAAATTAATTTCTTGATCAAAGTTATTCCAATTTGAACATAAAACAAAGTCTCTATTCAGTAGAGTATTAATTGCATTTTTCTTAAAAATATTAGGAACAAAAGAATTAAAATTTTAACCTAAACCAGTAAAAGTTGGTTTTCTAAAAACATTAGTGTTGAACCCATTAAGGTTATTCACTTTAACATCAAGAAATGACAATTAATTATCCACTTCACACTCTGCAGTAAAACGTATATTACTATGTTGTGCATTAAGATACTTTCTAAATTTCTCAACATGACATTGATCCTTAAATAACAAAAAAGTGTCATCTACATATCTCCTGTATAAGACTGGTTTAAAGGCCGAAGGACATTTATCAAGCCAATTTATTTCATAAAAACTCAAAAAAGCATTAGCCAGTGCAGGACCTAAGGGAGACCCCATTGCTACTCCATCAATTTGTTTATAATATATATTATTAAACATAAAGACAGTCTTTAACCGCTAATTCTAACAACCGTCTGAACATTTTACTACAAAATCCAGACACTAAATTAGTGTCAGCAAATAATTGATTTACACAAATATCAATGGTTTCCAACAAAGGAATATTAGTAAAGAGTGATTCAACATTGAAACTCACCATTATAGTTGGGAACTCAAAATTTAAAGAGGAAAGTTCCTTTACAAAATCCTGAGAATTTCTCACAGTAAATTCATTATACGTTAATGGTTCTAATAATGGAACCAGAAACTTTGCCATTTTGTAATTAAAAGTGCCAATCGCTGATAAAATGGGACGAATCGGAATATACCTGTTTTATGAACTTTAGGTAACCCATATATGATGCCTGGCTTAGAGCCAGTTGCAAGCAATTTTGTATAATCAAAAAGAAAGTCTTTCAAACCTCTTAAAACTCTATTTAGTTTATCCTCACATTTCAAAATATACGAAACGGGGTCTATATCAACCAACTTAAATATAGAGGGGTCTTCTAACAACCTTTCAACCATATTCACATAATCTAACTTGTCCAAAACCACTATACCCCTACCTTTATCTGGTCTAGTATTACTAGACCAGATAAAGGTAGGGGTATAGTAGTTTTGGACAAATTAGATTATGTAAATCAGGTTGATACTCCATACTGCATACTCCAGGCCAATCCTGGAGTATGCAGCCCCAGCATGGAGACCATATCTAGTCAAGGATAAGATTAAACTGGAAAAGGTTCAAAGGTTTGCCACCAGACTAGTACCCGAGCTGATAGATATGAGCTACGAGGAGAGACTACGGGAATTAAACCGCACTTCGCTGGAAGACAGAAGAGCTAGGGGGGACATGATCACCACATTCAAGATTCTGAAGGGAATTGATAGGGTAGATAAAGACAGTCTATTTAACACAAGGGAAACATGCACAAGGGGACACAGGTGGAAACTGAGTGCCCAAATGAGCCACAGAGATATTAGAAAGAACTTTTTTAGTGTCAGAGTGGTTGACAAATGGAATGCATTAGGAAGTGATGTGGTGGAGGCTGACTCCATACACAGTTTCAAGTGTAGATATGATAGAGCCCAATAGGCTCAGGAATCTGTACACCTGTTGATTGACGGTTGAGAGGCAGGACCAAAGAGCCAGAGCTCAACCCCCACAAACACAACTAGGTGAGTACACACACACACACACACACACACACACACAATCACACACACACAACCACACACACACACTCACACACACACAAGTAGTAGGGATGACACCGCACAGACGATATTTTGTTTCTGGGAAATATCGTGTCTGTGAGTCAGGGTTTTCAGTTAAATTTAGAAATATCGTGTTTGTGGCACAGGGTTTTTCAGGTAAATTTGGGCAGTCAGAGATTTGGAAGTAAGGAATTCTTATGAAAAAAATAATTTCCAAGATTTTAGAAGTTTGTTAAAAGTTCTTATAATGAAAATAAGTAGGAAAATCTTAAAGAAATTTTTTAGAAAATATTGTGTTTGTGTCACAGCATTTCCAGGTGAACTCTATGGACATATTTTGCCTGTTTTCAACTTCGGAAATATCGTGTTTATGGCACAGGGTTTTCAGGTAGATTTTGAAATATCGTGTTTGTGTCTTCAGGTGTTCCAGGTGAATTTGGCCAGTCACAGATTTGGAGTTAAGGAATTCTTATGAGGAAAATAATTTCTGAGATTTTAAAAGTTTGCTAACCGTTCTAATTGGGGGAAATTCAAATTTTTTGAGAGTTCAGTTTTAAGAAAATATTTCAGAGTTTCAAATAATCATAGAAGTTTATTTATATGTTTATGACCAAATTTTGTAAAAAAAAAAAAACATTTTCAGCGAATACTGTCTTAGACAATTTGTTAAGGAAAACAGACATCGTAGTCATTACATTTAGTTTTATAAGCATTTATATCAGAAAATAGTTTAAGCTCAAAATTCGTCAGAGTCCAGTTTTCTAGCAAAATTCATCAGAGTCAAGTTTTAGCCAGAAAATTAACAGAGTTCAATTAACAACAGAAATTCGTCAGAGTCCTGTAATCTACCAGAATTTGTCAGAGTCCACTTTGTGAGCAAAATTTGTCAGAGTCCTGTAATCTGTGAAAATTTGACAGAGTCCATTTTATACCCGAAAATAGTCAGAGTCCAATTATCAACAGAAATTCAGCAGAGTCCAGTTTTCTAGCAAAATTAGTTGAGACAGTTTTAAGCTCAAATTTCATCAGAGTCCACTTATCAACAGAAATTCGTCAGAGTCCAATTAACGACAGAAATTTGACAGAATCCATTTTCTACCCAATTTTCATCAGAGTCCAGTTTATACCAAAAATTCGCCAGAGTCCAGTTTATGCCTGAAATAATCAGAGTCCAGTTCATGATCGAAATTAATCAGAGTCCAATTGAAGACCCAAATTTGACAGAGACCACATTTTCGCTACTAGCAGTTCAATCTCCCTGAAATTTTATAGTCATATTTCAGTCGTAGTAAATAAGATCAAGTCAGTTACTGAGCTCCAGCTCTCATCCCCACCTTAGTTTTCTCGCATATCTTTGTAAATAACCTATCAATTTCCCTTAAATTTTTACCCTCTGTATTTCTGACATAGTAAATATGATGTAAACAATTATAAAACTCTAGCTCTTGTCCTCTGTCCAAGTTCACTCCTGTAAATTCATTACTATCAGTCCAAATCCCCCTGAGATTTGAACACTCAACTACAATTTCAGACCCCCCTGCAAATAAATCAAATGCAAATTATCGAGTTCCAACTCATGTTCTTCACTTAGTTCAATGTTCATCAAATTATTTCAGATCAAGTCTCTCTCCAGTCTATCAAAGTACACATCATTTCCTTTAATACCCTTTTTGTACTCAGCTCTGTAATATTCACACGGTCATATAACACCTTACCTTCAATACCTTTTGTTTACCCAAGTAAGCAATAATCACACAGTCAAAATCTCACCGTACGCTTTCCCTTCCTTACCTTCTCATCCCCAACTTATCCAATCTTCAATAATCATACTGTATTTGCATATTTTCTCTATATTCAGCTGTGTTCTTCACATTTTTTCCATGTTTTCTGTGTTCACTCCATATTTTACAAATGTTCACAGCATGCTCAGTTCAAATTTTTTCTACCATTTTCCCCGTATGTTCACTATGTTCTTTGTCATGTTTTCATGTACATCATATGTTCTCTGTATAACTTTTATACTCAATATTCATGTTCTCAATGTTCTTAGCTTGTTCTTCACATGTTCAGTGCTCATTCTTTGTATTCCCTATGTTCCTTATCATGTCTTCATATTCTCTATAAGTTGATATGCCCTGCATGTTCACTCTATTCATGAACTTTTTCTTACATGTTTTCTGTGTTCACCGTATGTTCACTGTGATCATTCCCCTACTTAACCTCAATTTTTTTTTATGTTCTTTGTTTCTTTAAACCAATTTGTTTCTTCCATTCACTAACTAGTTCTTTGTCAAATAATATTATACTGCAAGACAGTTCCTTCAACAATTTTAGTCATCAAGTTTTTATTTGCAAAACTATGTCAAAGTAATTCTCGTAGTCAACTTAATAGTTCTACCAACCCCGTTCTTAAACAAATCTACACTTTATTCAGTTCCAAATTTACAAAGACAAACCTTTCTTGTAACTTCTTAACTAAAAATCTTTCGCCAATCAACTAAAACATAGTCACTTTCCTCATTTCTCAACTAAACTTATTATCCAATCAACCAAAAAATAGTCAAAGGAATCTTTCCAACATTGTTCATAACTAAACTTATTCCCTAGTCATCAGAAAATAACGGTGTTCTTCATGTTTCATTGTCATTTCATAACTAAAATTATCCATCAATCAACAGAAAAAGTCATATTCGTCATCATTGTTCCTAACTAAAATTATGTTTTGTCAAGTAAGAAAAAATAACCAAAGATATCTTTAATCGCTGTTCTTAACTGACATTATACTTTGGGGAGCACAAAAATAGTCTCCCTCGTCATGTTTTGTCTTTTTCCTTAACTAAACGTATTCATCAGTCAACTAAAAAATAGTTACTTCATCATGTTTCCTTGTCATTTCTTAACTGAAATATCACTTCTCTCATCTGAAAATAGTCATATGTAGCCTCTTTCCAACACTGTTCTTAACTAAAGTAACCTTTCACTTCGGTAAAATAGTCATTTTACCGAAGTCGTCGTCCCTTCAACTTCTAGCGTGGGGTCTGGTCAAAATAGTCATATTCATCATTGTTCCTAACTAAAATTATATGTCGTTAAGTAAGAAATATAGTCAAAGACACTCTTCGAGACATCAAGGACTTACTCAAAGACATCAAAGTTGCACTCAAAGACATCCTTTGAGACATCAAAGACATCCTTTAAGACTTCAAGGGGACTTTTCGAGATATCAAAAGACACTCTCAAACACTCAAAAATTTACTCGCATCCTCAAAGTTATTCTCAGTCATCAAAAAGTTAATCTCAGTCATCAAAATGTTATTCTCTAAGTAACCTTTCGTTCATCATAGAAACTTTATAAGACATCTTCGTTCATTAAAGTTAATCTCAGAGGCATAAAAGTTATTCTCAGAGCTAACAAAATTATTCTCGATGTCATCAAAAAGTATTTTCTCGTTCATCAAAGTTAATCTCAGAGTTACCAAAGGTAATCTCTAACTCACTCTCGTTCATCAAAGTTGTTTCAAAGACATCAAAGTTAATCTCAGAGTTATCCAAAGATATTCTCATGTTCACAAAAGTTATTCTGAGCTATCAAAGTTAATCTCAGACATCTTCGTTCATAAAAGTTATTCTCAGAGACATCTAAAGTTATTCTCTATGACATCAAAGTTATTCTAAGAGCTATCAAAAGTTATTCTCAGTCATGATATGTTATTCTCTAAGTAACCTTCCGTTCATCAAAGACATTCTCTAAGTCCTCAAAGTTATTCTCTAAGACAACAAAGTCATCAAAAAGTTATTCTCAGAGTCACCTTCGTTATTCAAAGAAGCCTTCTGAGACATCCTCGTTCAACAAAACTGTCCTCAGAGCCATCAAAAAAGTTAAATACAGTTATCAACGTTATTCCAAGAGACATCAAAAGTTAATCTAAGACATCATCTTTCATCAAAGTTATTTTAGAGACCTCTAAAGTTATTATGTAAGACATAAAAGTTATTCTCAGAGTCATCAAAGTTGTTCTCTAAGACATCTTTGTTCATCAAAGTTGTTCTCTAAGACATCAATGTTGTTCTCTAAGACATCAAAGATGTTCTCTAAATCATAAAAGTTAATCTCTAAGTCACCTTCGTTTATTAGAGAAACTTTCCAATCCATCTTCGTTGATCAAAGTTATTCTCAGAATCATCAAAGAGATCTCTAATTCACCTTCGTTCACCAAAAAGTTGTTCTCTAAGACACCTTCGTTCATCAAAGAAACTCTCCTTCCATCATGTTATTCTTTAAGACATCTTCAGTCACAAAATTTCTCTCCAAAATGCAACTAGTTCAGCTTTTCATACCAAACCTGCACTTCTGTTAAAATATATTTTCTTAGTCACTTTACCCTAAAACTGTTCTCTGAACTACACTGCTCAAAACCTACGTAACCTATCCTCTCCACCCAATGTTACTTAGTTAACGTAACGTTCCTAAACCTAACTTTACCTATCCTAACTAGACTTACCTTACCTTTACCTATCGTATCTAACTTAACCTGCATAACCTAACTTTACCTATCCTAACATAACTTACCTTTACCTTACCTATCTTACCTAACTTACCTAACTTATTCTGCTTAACCTAACTTACCTAACCTAACTTATCCTGCTTAACCTAACTTACTTTACCTTACCTAACTTACCTAACTTAAGCTGCTTAACCTAACTTTACCTATCCTAACTTAACTTACCTATCTTACCTAACTTACCTAACTTAACCTGCTTAACCTAACTTCACCTATCCTAACATGACTTACCTTACATTACCTATCTTACCTAACTTAACCTGCATAACCTAACTTTACCTATCCTACCTTACCTTACCTATCTTACCTAACTTACCTAACCTAACCTAACTTATCCTGCTTAACCTAACTTAACTTACCTTACCTTACCTATCTTACCTAACTTAAACTGCTTAACATAACTTACCCTACCTTACCTATCTTACCTACCCTACTTTACCTAACTTAGCCTGCTTAACCTACCTTACCTAACTTAACCTGCTTAACCTAACTTACGTAACTTATCTTACCTATCCTAACCTAACCTAACTTGCTTTACCTAACTTAATCTTACATTCCCAAACTGATGTATCCTAACTTATCTAGTCCAACCAGACATGATCTAACTTACATAAGTATTCCTGCTTGTTTTTTGTGTTTCGTCAATCATTGTCTCATATTTATTTACTCATTCAAGGGTTAATTTCTCAAATGGACATTTTTTGCATTTCAAGTGTTATTTGTTTAAGATTGGGTGTTTAACCATTTCAAAGGATTTTGTTACATATGGGAATTTACTCGTTTCAAAGGGCTAATTTCTCAAATGGTCATTTTTGCAGATCAAGGGTTATTTGTTAAAGTTCATCAAGTTGCTCATAAGTTGTATTTATTATGTTTGTTATCATTTATTCTTATTCCCTAACCTCTTGTAATCTTAGTGTATTTAGTAGGTTCTATCATATGTTCTTATTCCCCAACCCTTTAAGCTAACCTTTCAGATGTAGTTTATTGTGTTTTTGACATATTTGTTGAATATATTATCCTTTTCATAACCTTTCAGATGTAGTTTTGTTTCTCCTTTGTATATTTTTACCCAAACCCACCATCCCACTTAACCTTCTTTTACTTTGTTTCTTCTACTCCTTCTAACCCCCCTTTCTATCTCTCTCCCTTATGCTCTCTCTTCCTCCCCCTCTCTCTCACTCATTTGCTCAAATGCTCTCTTGTTTCTCAAATTCAAGTCTTAATGCTCCCATTCTCTCACCCTCACTCTCATTCACTTAGTTTTTCTTTTTCTCAAATTCAAGTCTTAGTGCTCCCATGCTCTTCCTCCCCTCTCTCTCTCTCTCCTACTCTTTTCTCCTCTTTTCATGCTCTCACTCCCTTGCTCTCTTGTTTTTCTCAATTTCAAGTCCTAGTAGATCTGATTCTTTACTATTGTAATTTTATTATTATTAAGATAAAAAATGAACTTATATATGAAAACAATGTAAAAGAAGGAAAGAAGGTTAAGTGGGATTGTGGGTTTGGGTAAAAATATACAAAGGAGAAACAGAACTACATCTGAAAGGTTATGAAAAGGATAATATATTCAACAAATACGTCAAAAACACAATAAACTACATCTGAAAGGTTAGGTTAAAGGGTTGGGGAATAAGAACATATGATAGAACCTACTAAATACACTAAGATTACAAGAGGTTAGGTTAAGGGGTTGGGGAATAAGAATAAATGATAACAATCATAATAAATACAACTTATGAGCAACTTGATGAACTTTAACAAATAACCCTTGATCTGCAAAAATGACCATTTGAGAAATTAGCCCTTGAAACGAGTAAATTCCCATATATAACAAAAATCCTTTGAAATGGTTAAACACCCAATCTTAAACAAATAACACTTGAAATTCAAAAAAATGTCCATTTGAGAAATTAACCCGTGAAATGAGTAAATGAATGAGACAATGATTGACGAAACACAAAAGACAAGCAGGAATAATTATGTAAGTTAGATCATGTCTGGTTGGACTAGATAAGTTAGGATACATCAGTTTGGGAATGTAAGATTAAGTTAGGTAAAGCAAGTTAGGTTAGGTTAGGATAGGTAAGATAAGTTATGTAAGTTAGGTTAAGCAGGTTAAGTTAGGTAATGTAGGTAAGTTAGGTTAAGTAGGATAAGTTAGGATAGGTAAAGTTAGGTTAAGCAGGTTAAGTTAGGTAAGATGCTCATTCCTCACTCTAGGACCATATATGAACAATTGACTAGGCGCGAGCAAACGCTGAGACACCCAATAAAATTGAAATCCGCTCCACTTGGTCGCTGACCTTCGCCATTCGCCGAAATGAATCTAATGAGTTGGTCCTGGGCTCTCACAACAATAATTTATTGTTGTGTGGTGCCGTATATTTGGTCCAAAACTCTGAATCAGTCTCAATTTTTATAGTCGAGTGTGACAGTACAATTACAGGACAATAATAATGTGTGGGGTGTAACGGAAAGACAGTGTTCAACATAACAACTTTGTTTATTAAATAAAGTACTAACTACTACAACAAAACAAAAAGAAATATCAATGACGTTACTCGAAATCCTTCGTGTGACACTATCAATGACAGCTAGACACCAGCCCCTCGGACTGCATAATGAACTAACTCGAACATAAGCGTGAACACAGAGGAATCAACAAGATACAAGAACTAACAGATCTAAAATCACAATTACAACAAATGACACAGTAAGTTCTGAAACACGTCTCCAGTAACCTCCTAACTGTTCTACGTTCTGTGCAGTCTACACCTGCAATAGCGGTTGCAATGCAATAAAATCAGTAGCCTTTCAATGACAACAATGACTAATAGGTTCACTGGCAACTCCAGCAACCCTTCCTCATATTAATCCTTACGTCAACACTCCGTCCCCCTGACGATCAACAATCAATAACAATTTGATTTACGTTAATAACACAATAACATTTACGTTAATTTAATAACTCTTACAACTGTCACTAGTAACGCGGAAATTACACAACACTCTACCCGTCGAGCATTCAGTGAGAAAATCCCATTAATCCCTGTACTACCAGACAACTGATTAATCTCTTTACTACTTACGATAATTTACGTTAATCGGTTACTAATCACTCAGCGATGGTAAACTCTGATTTACAAGGTCCAAAGTGCTAAGAGAACGGTAATCACTCGTGATTACCTTTAGAGTAATTAATTACTATCCTCAAGATCAAAGATTAAACAATTAAAATACGCAATCTTTCACACTGGCTCAGCAATTTACATTAAGGTATGAATTCCGTCTAAGCCTTCCATACTCAGACCTATTCAAGTGGCTAATAACAGTAATTGGCACCACGTTTACGTTATTCTAAAATGACGTTACTCCTCCCACGAGTCAATCAAGTGCCGGTACTTCCGGACAGATAATTAACGACGTTACATTAATGGAACAATGGAGCCCTCGTGTTAGTTGATCAAACACGGATCGAGGTTAATTACTTTGACTTCCTGAAACACGTCAATTACCCGGCCCACTGACCGTTAATTACGACAGACAATACTCTAATTCTTATCTGGCTGATGGCTAGGCTCCCTGAGACTACCGAAGCTGCTTTGCAAGAAAGTAAATTAAGACAAACGTATTCTACGTTACTCAAATTGTCAAAGAACAAATTCTCTTAAAGCAAAGAGCGTTTCCTTGGTTTCGTTATATTAATTGCCTCGCAATCACCTCACTGAATACTGGACTTCGATGTTCTACCAGATAAACAGGAGAATATAAAACCCAAGTACTCGTCTACAGCCGAGTTCACCCACGACAATGACAAATCACAGTGATTTACGTTACAATCCGGTTGCAATGACAATATTGTAGAACCTAGTAAAATAACATACAGGACATAAACCCTCTAAAACACTGCCCCACAATGACTTTACTGAACTGCAATCACATACGGTGATTGCTCAACACTAGCAACAATCACCATAATTGACAACCCTTTTGTAATAACACACACGGCAAGTACTCTAAATTCCAAGTAGTAGAATACTGCCCAACACTTACTTACTGTTGCAAATGACCAACAGTGCGCTCTAAATAACCCCTTAGAACACAGGTCCACACATTGCAATCACCACAGTAAATAACACAATAACACTGGGCACCGTGACACTACGATAATATATATATAATTACGGCTGACACATGTAGCCTACAGCTATCAAACGATACTGGGAACACTAAGGAGATCTCGCACTCCTTAAATCACATGGGTGAGTGATTTATCGATCCCGCAGGCCGAAAAACACTCCCGAGAATTACGTTACTCGACAGAGCGACGGCTATCACTCACCAACAGCCTCGCTACTCATCAAATTCTACCAAAATTACGCTAATACTGCAACCACAATTATTTATATATATATATATATATATATATATATATATATATATAAATATATATATATATATATATATATATATATATATATATATATATATATACACATATATATTTACTTTATTTGAACTTTGTTACAAAAAAGGAGTTACATATGGGTTACAAAGATGGTTATCATAGGTTGTCGAGTTCCTCCAGCTCCTCAGATGGCGGGCAGGAACACTGGATGCAGTGCGCATTTCCCCTCTGTATCGCCACACTGAGGCGCTGGAAAAGAAAGCTGGCAGCTCTAGGGTCCCTTGTTGTTTCAATGAGCCTAGAACCCAGTTCCTTCAAAAAACTGGTAGCACTTTTACCCCAGGTGCCGAGTGTCTCAGAAGCAATGGGGACAAAATTGTAGTGGTGATCCAGTTCTCTATACTTACTGGATTTGGCTGCTTCCCTGTGGGTGGCAGCGCCACCTGGTTGTGCAACACTGAGGTTAATGTAGGTGTTAGCCAGGGTTGATACGCACGTGTAGTCCCATACCAACTGCTTGCCATTCTTCCAGGGGTTCACTGTGATACCATCCGGGCGACCAATAAGAGCATCAGCATATATATATATATATATATATATATATATATATATATATATATATATATATATATATATATATATATATATATATATATATATATATATATATATATATATATTGGTGTATAAGACAAGAACATATCGATGCCAACACAGAAGACAATGCCCAACATAACAGGCCAATTACACTGGATTAATCTTTGTGTTTGGATAGGAGATGCCTCGTATGGGCCAATAAGCCTTCTGCAGCCCCTATGTTTATCCCTCATGTATCCCCCCGTGTTTTCACCTTCATTGTATTATCACCTGACCTAATGCGGGTATAAAATCAACTAGTATTGTAAGATCTGTTCACTTGAGAATGAACCATGGAGGTTCGAAACGTCGTGCAAATTATACAAATAAGTGTAATACACTCTATAGTAAATCACTTCTTTTCTTCACCTTAAAAGTACGAAAATGAGTTTTGGAGAACTCCTATTTCAATTAAGCCCTGATGCTAAGAAAATAGTTAGAGGGATAGAAGCCCTAAACCAGAAAATAATAAATACAGAATATGCGGTCATATTCAATGAAACATATATATATATATATATATATATATATATATATATATATATATATATATATATATATATATATATATATATATATATATATATATATATATATATATGTATATATATATATATGTTTCATTGAATATGACCGCATATTCTGTATTTATTATTTTCTGGTTTAGGGCTTCTATCCCTCTAACTATTTTCTTAGCATCAGGGCTTAATTGGAATAGGAGTTCTCCAAAACTCATTTTCGTACTTTTAAGGTGAAGAAAAGAAGTGATTTACTATAGAGTGTATTACACTTATTTGTATAATTTGCACGACGTTTCGAACCTCCATGGTTCATTCTCAAGTGAACATATCTTACAATACTAGTTGATTTTATACCCGCATTAGGTCAGGTGATAATACAATGAAGGTGAAAAACATGGGGGGATACATAAGGGATAAACATAGGGGCTGCAGAAGGCTTATTGGCCCATACGAGGCATCTCCTATCTAAACACAAAGATTAATCCAGTGTAATTGGCCTGTTATGTTGGACATTGTCTTCTGTGTTGGCATCGATATGTTCTTGTCTTGTCCTTACTCTCATGGTGGGTAGAGTAAATAGTTCCGTGATTTGGGTGTTCATGGTAGGTCGCTCTATTCTTATGTGAATTGCCTCAAGAATTTGTAATCTTCTTGAATCTTGGGTTTTGTCTATTATGCAAGTATTCTTGTTCAACATTTCTCTTGTTAGAGTAATGTCATGGGCTTGTCTCATGTGATTCCTAGGGGCACCAGATTGAAGATGGCATGTCAAACGCCTCGTCAGCTTGGTCGACGTCATACCTATGTACTTACATTGAAGGTTACATCCTTCGTGGGGGCAAGTGTACATGTATACAACGCTTGACTGCTGTAGAGGGTTCTCCGTCGGCTTCGGGCTGTTTTTGATAAGGAGTTCGGAAGTCTTCTTGGTTTTGTAGAATATTATCAGAAGTCCAAGAAGACACTTGGACCGTTGGTATAATTCAGAACCTAGAACAGAAACCACAACACCCCCAATAAAATTATATTACAAATCAACCATGCACAGTGAACATATAAAAGAGGAAAGAATAATGAAAGAAATAATCCGTAAAGGAGTAAAAAGCACTACTCCTAACCAAAACATAAACCTGATAATATTCTACAAAACCAAGAAGACTTCCGAACTCTTTATCAAAAACAGCCCGAAGCCGACGGAGAACCCTCTACAGCAGTCAAGCGTTGTATACATGTACACTTGCCCCCACGAAGGATGTAACCTTCAATGTAAGTACATAGGTATGACGTCGACCAAGCTGACGAGGCGTTTGACATGCCATCTTCAATCTGGTGCCCCTAGGAATCACATGAGACAAGCCCATGACATTACTCTAACAAGAGAAATGTTGAACAAGAATACTTGCATAATAGACAAAACCCAAGATTCAAGAAGATTACAAATTCTTGAGGCAATTCACATAAGAATAGAGCGACCTACCATGAACACCCAAATCACGGAACTATTTACTCTACCCACCATGAGAATAAGGACAAGACAAGAACATATCGATGCCAACACAGAAGACAATGTCCAACATAACAGGCCAATTACACTGGATTAATCTTTGTGTTTAGATAGGAGATGCCTCGTATGGGCCAATAAGCCTTCTGCAGCCCCTATGTTTATCCCTTATGTATCCCCCCATGTTTTTCACCTTCATTGTATTATCACCTGACCTAATGCGGGTATAAAATCAACTAGTATTGTAAGATCTGTTCACTTGAGAATGAACCATGGAGGTTCGAAACGTCGTGCAAATTATACAAATAAGTGTAATACACTCTATAGTAAATCACTTCTTTTCTTCACCTTAAAAGTACGAAAATGAGTTTTGGAGAACTCCTATTCCAATTAAGCCCTGATGCTAAGAAAAAAGTTAGAGGGATAGAAGCCCTAAACCAGAAAATAATAAATACAGAATATGCGGTCATATTCAATGAAACATGTTTGAAAGAAAACTTGCTGCCAGTATACACCAATATATATATATATATATATATATATATATATATATATATATATATATATATATATATATATATATATATAAATATATATATATATGTATATATATATATATATATATATATATATATATATATATGTATATATATATATATATATATATATATATATATATATATATATATATATATATATATATATATATATATATGTATATATATATATATATATATATATATGTATATATATATATATATATATATATATATATATATATATATATATATATATATATATATATATATATACATATATATATATATATATATATATATATATATATATATATATATATATATATATATATATATATGTCGTACCTAATAGCCAGAACGCACTTCTCAGCCTACTATTCAAGGCCCGATTTGCCTAATAAGCCAAGTTTTCATGAATTAATGTTTTTTCGTCTACCTAACCTACCTAACCTAACCTAACCTAGCTTTTTTTGGCTGCCTAACCTAACCTTACCTATAAATTTAGGTTAGGTTAGGTTAGGTAGGGTTTGTTAGGTTCGGTCATATATCTACGTTAATTTTAACTCCAATAAAAAAAAATGACCTCATACATAGAGAAAAGGGTTGCTTTATCATTTCATAAGAAAAAAATTATAGTAAATATATTAATTCAGGAAAACTTGGCTTATTAGGCAAATCGGGCCTTGAATAGTAGGATGAGAAGTGAGTTCTGGCTACTAGGTACGACATATATATATATACATATATATATATATATATATATATATATATATATATATATATATATATATATATATATATATATATATATATATATATATATATATATATATATATATATGTCGTACCTAATAGCCAGAACTCACTTCTTGGCCTACTATGCAAGGCCCGATTTGGCTAATAAGCCAAGTTTTCATGAATTAATGTTTTTTCGACTACCTAACCTACCTAACCTAACCTAACCTAACTTTTTCCGCTACCTAACTCAACCTAACCTATAAAGATAGGTTAGGTTAGGTAGGGTTGGTTAGGTTCGGTCATATATCTACGTTAATTTGTCTCTAATGAAAAAAAATTGACCTCATACATAATGAAATGGGTAGCTTTATCATTTCATAAGAAAAAAAATAGAGAAAATATATTAATTCAGGAAAACTTCGCTTATTAGGCAAATCGGGCCATGCATAGTAGGCTGAGAATTGCGTTCTGGCTACTAGGTACGACATATATATATATATATATATATGTCGTACCTAGTAGCCAGAACGCACTTTTCAGCCTACTATACAAGGCCCAATTTGCCTAATAAGCCAAGTTTTCCTGAATTAATATATTTTCTCTAATTTTTTTCTTATGAAATGATAAAGCTACCCATTTCATAATGTATGAGGTCAATTTTATTTTATTGGAGTTAAAATTAACGTAGATATATGGCCGAACCTAACCAACCCTACCTAACCTAACCTAACCTATCTTTATAGATTAGGTTAGGTTAGGTAGCCGAAAAAATTAGGTTAGGTTAGGTTAGGTAGGTTAGGTAGTCGAAAAAGCATTATTTCATGAAAACTTGGCTTATTAGGCAAATTAGGCCTTGCATAGTAGGCTGAAAAGTGCGTTCTGGCTACTAGGTACGACATATATATATATATATATATATATATATATATATATATATATATATATATATATATATATATATATATATATATATATATATATATATATATATATGTCGTACCTAGTAGCCAGAATGCACTTCTCAGCCTACTATGCAAGGCCCGATTTGCCTAATAAGCCAAGTTTTCCTGAATTAATATATTTTCTCTAATTTTTTTCTTATGAAATGATAAACCTACCCATTTCATTATGTTTGAGGTCAATTTTTTTTTATTGGAGATGAAATTAACGTAGATATATGACCGAACCTAACCAACCCTACCTAACCTAACCTATCTTTATAGGTTAGGTTAGGTTAGGTAGCCGAAAAAGTTAGGTTAGGTAGGTTAGGTTGTCGAAAAACAATTAATTCATGAAAACTTGGCTTATTAGGCAAATCGGGCCTTGCATAGTAGGCTGAGAAGTGCGTTCTGGCTACTAGGTACGACATATATATATATATATATATATATATATATATATATATATATATATATATATATATATATATATATATGTCGTACCTAGTAGCCAGAACGCACTTTTCGGCCTACTAAGCAAGGCCCAATTTACCTAATAAGCCAAATTTTCCTGAATTAATATATTTTCTCAAATTTTTTTCTTATGAAATGATAAAGCTACCCTCTTCATTATGTATGAGGTAATTTTTTTTTTATTGGAGTTAAAATTAACGTAGATATATGACCGAACCTAACCAACCCTACCTAACCTAACCTAACCTATCTTTATAGGTTAGGTTAGGTTAGGTAGCCGAAAAGGTTAGGTAGTCGAAAAACAATTAATTCATGAAATCTTGGCTTATTAGACAAATCGGGCCTTGCATAGTAGGCTGAGAAGTGCGTTCTGGCTATTAGGTACGACATATATAAATATATATATATATATATATATATATATATATATATATATATATATATATATATATATATATATATATAACTGAAAACTCACACCCCAGAAGTGACTCGAACCCATACTCCCAGCAGAAACGCAACTGGTATGTACAAGACGCCTTAATCCACTTGACCATCACGACCGGACATAATGAGGTGATAGCCGAGGCTATTTGAACCACCCCACCGCCGGCACTCGGATAGTAATCTTGGGCATAGCATTTTACCAAATCACCTCATTCTTTGGGGCACACGTGAGGAACACAAATGCGAACAAGCCTGAATGGTCCCCAGGACAATATACAACTGAAAACTCACACCCCAGAAGTGACTCGAACCCATACTCCCAGGAGCAACGCATCTGGTATGTACAAGACGCCTTAATCCACTTGACCATCACGACCGGACATAATGAGGTGATAGCCGAGGCTATTTGAACCACCCCACCGCCGGCACTCGGATAGTATTCTTGGGCATAGCATTTTACCAAATCACCTCATTCTTTGGGGCACACGTGAGGAACACAAATGCGAACAAGCCTGAATGGTCCCCAGGACAATATGCAACTGAAAACTCACACCCCAGAAGTGACTCGAACCCATACTCCAAGGAGCAACGCAACTGGTATGTACAAGACGCCTTAATCCACTTGATTAATGTCCGGTCGTGATGGTCAAGTTGATTAAGGCGTCTTGTACATACCAGTTGCGTTGCTCCTGGGAGTATGGGTTCGAGTCACTTCTGGGGTGTGAGTTTTCAGTTGCATATTGTCCTGGGGACCATTAAGGCTTGTTCGCATTTGTGTTCCTCACGTGTGCCCCAAAGAATGAGGTGATTTGGTAAAATGCTATGCCCAAGATTACTATCTGAGTGCCGGCGGTGGGGTTATCTTGAGGTTATCTTGAGATGATTTCGGGGCTTTAGTGTCCCCGCGGCCCGGTCCTCGACCAGGCCTCCACCCCCAGGAAGCAGCCCGTGACAGCTGACTAACTCCCAGGTACCTATTTACTGCTAGGTAACAGGGGCATTTAGGGTGAAAGAAACTTTGCCCATTTGTTTCTGCCTCGTGCGGGAATCGAACCCGCGCCACAGAATTACGAGTCCTGCGCGCTATCCACCAGGCTACGAGGCCCCCCTTCAAATAGGGGTGGTTCAAATAGCCTCGGCTATCACCTCATTATGTCCGGTCGTGATGGTCAAGTGGATTAAGGCGTCTTGTACATACCAGTTGCGTTGCTCCTGGGAGTATGGGTTCGAGTCACTTCTGGGGTGTGAGTTTTCAGTTGCATATTGTCCTGGTACCATTCAGGCTTGTTCGCATATATATATATATATATATATATATATATATATATATATATATATATATGTCGTACCTAGTAGCCAGAACGCACTTCTCAGCCTACTATGCAAGGCCCGATTTGCCTAATAAGCCAAGTTTTCATGAAATATTATATTTTCTCACAAATTTTTCTTATGAAATGATAAAGCTACCCATTTCATTATGTATGAGGTAAATTTTTTTATTAGTGTTAAAATTAGCGTAGATATATGACCAAACCTAACCAACCCTACCTAACCTAACCCAACCTATCTTTATAGGTTAGGTTAGGTTAGGTAGCCGAAAAAGTTAGGTTAGGTTAGGTAGGTTACGTAGTTGAAAAACAATTAATTCATGAAAACTTGGCTTATTAGGCAAATCGAGCCTTGCATAGTAGGCTGACAAGTGCGTTCTGGCTACTAGGTAAGACATATATATATATATATATATATATATATATATATATATATATATATATATATATATATATATATATATATATATGTTTCATTGAATATGACCGCATATTCTGTATTTATTATTTTCTGGTTTAGGGCTTCTATCCCTCTATTTTCTTAGCATCAGGGCTTAGTTGAAATAGGAGTTCTCCAAAACTCATTTTCGTACTTTTCAGGTGAAGAAAAGAAGTGATTTACTATAGAGTGTATTACACTTATTTATACAATTTGCACAACGTTTCGAACCTCCATGGTTCATTCTCAAGTGAACAGATCTTACAATGCTGGTTGATTTTATACCCGCACTGGGTCAGGTGATAATACAATAAAGGTGAAAACATGGGGGGGATACATAAGGGATAAATGTGAGGTGATACATAGAGGTAACTGCAGAAGGCTTATTGGTCTATACGAGGCAGCTCCTATTTAAACACAAAGATTAATCCAGTGTAATTGGCCTGTTATGTTGGACATTGTCTTCTGTGTTGGAATCGTTATATTCTGGTCTTGTCCTTACTCTCATGGTGGGTAGAGTAAATAGTTCCGTGGTTTGGGTGTTCATGGTAGGTTGTCCTATTCTTATGTGAATTGCCTCAAGAATTTGTAATCTTCATGCATCTTGGGTTTTGTCTATTATGCAGGTATTCTTGTTCAACATTTCTCTTGTTAGAGTGATGTCATTGGCTTGTCTCATGTGATTCCTAGGGGCACCGGATTGAAGATGGCATGTCAAACGCCTCGTCAGCTTTGTCGACGTCATACCTATGTACTTAGATTGAAGGTTACATCATCAGTCAGTCAGGTGCAGTCACAGTGAGAGGTTGTGTTAGCTGGAGCTCCGATTCTAATAACATTATTATTGCAATAATGGAAGGATTAGTGAAGGATTTGGTGAGTCTGGTTGGAGCTCTGAGAGCAGAGATGGATTCCCTGCTGGAGGAGGTACGACGGCTGAGACTTCGGGAGAAAACGAAGGAGGCGGCCAGTGTTGACGGGACCTCATTAAGAAGGACTGACGGGACTAGTATTAAGAAGTCCTCGTCTTGGCAAGTTGTGAAAGACAGGGGTCTTAAGACCTTGGCAAAACTGACTACTAATAGCCTACACCTAAGGACTCTTAACGCATTTGACATATTAGAGGACGAGTGCTGTGTTGAACCTGTTGTTCAACGAGGTGGCAAAGACAAAGTAACGAGGAGCATTCAAGCGCAAGCCCCTCAAACTGCTCGAAAGGAAAAGGGAGAATCGAAGCGAATTTTAGTTGTGGGAGATTCCCAGGTGAGGTATTTAGACAGAACGTTTTGTGCCAGAGATAGGGGGAACAGACTAAGGGTTTGCTATCTGGGTGCTGGAATTGGTGATATTGTTGGAAACATGAATGATATTATGACAGGAAATGGGAACAAACCCATTATTTGTATTAGTGCAGGGGGTAATGATGTTGGACGAGTTAGGAGTGAGGAACTAATACAGAGATTCAGGACAGCCAATGAATTAGTTAGGAGCAAGGGAGGAATCCCAATCATATTTGGCATTCTTCCAAGAAAGGGAGTGGGAAATGAATGGATGTCGAGGGCAATTGGTGTCAATTGCCGGCTGGAAAGATATTGCAAATCAAATGCAATATCTTTCATAGACAACTGGGAACACTTCTATGAAAGAAATGAAATGTATGCTCGTGATGGGGTGCATCTATCGAGAGCTGGGGTTGTTGCTGTTGCGAACTCGTTGGAAGAAGTGGTTAGAGGTGTTTGTTTGGGTTTAAACTGTTAGTAGATAGATATATGGGAATTGATTTGGAGGAAGGAGATAATAAAAGTATGTGTTTGTGGGAGAAAGTAATTGGCAAAATGATCAGGGAAAGAGAAGGGCCTCAAAATAACAATTCACTTTGGGTATATTACACTAACAGTAGAAGTCTAAGAAATAAAATTAATGAATTAAATGCTCTTGTCTGCACAGAAAAAAATAGATATTATTGCACTTACCGAAACGTGGATGAATGTAGAAAATAGAGAACTATTAGATGAATATCAAATAAATGGATTTAAACTATTTCACACAGATAGATATATTAGACGAGGAGGGGGAGTAGCCATATATGTTAGGGACAATTTGAAATGTAGTCTCAAAGAGGGAATCAAAACTGAGCCACACACAGAAACTATTTGGATAGAATTATACGAAAAAGTAAATAATATTATAATAGGAGTTATATATAGGCCACCAAATTTAGACAGAATGGAAGCAAAGCATCTATGGGATGAAATATCTAGGGCATCTAGATCTAACAGTATTTACGTCATGGGTGACTTTAATTTTAGTGGAATAAACTGGTTGAACAAAACAGGGAATAGTGAAGCAGAAGATTTTCTAGAATTAATTGACGATTGCTTTCTTACGCAACACATTAAGGAACCAACACTGGAAAATAATATTTTAGATTTAGTGTTAACTAACAGGGAAACACAAATTAATGACATCGAAATAGGGAGTGAGCTAGGGAACAGTGATCACAAAGAAATCAGATTTAGCATAGAATGGAATAGACCTGTAGGAGAAAATTCTGTTAAAATACCAGATTTTCAAAAAGCTGATTATAATAGCCTAAGAAATTTTTGGGGTCAAATTGATTGGAAAGTCTTGGGTATGGGGTGGGGGCCGATATTGGAGCGAGACATGAACCCAGCGATAGGTGACGTAAATTGGGATTTCGATGTGGATTCAATATATAACTTATTTAAGAATATTCTAAACAAAGCACAGGAACGTAGTATACCATACAAATTGAATAGATCGAATATTAATGACCCAAAGTGGATAAGAAAGGATTTGAAGAACCTTATAGGTAAAAAGAGAGCTTGGTACAAAAGGATTAAAAATGGGGAGGTCACTTTAGAACAGGAATTCGTACAACTGGTTAGAAATGTTAAAAAAGAGATAAGGAAAGGAAAAAGAAACTATGAAGTTCGCATAGCAGGGTAAGCAAAGACAAATCCTACAGGTTTTTTTTCAGTTATATCATACTAAGACTAGGAAAAGGATAGGTCCATTAAAAACTGAGACAGGTCAAATAACAGATAGTGATGAAGAGATGAGTAGAATTTTTAATAAATATTTTGTATCTGTATTTACTAAAGAGGAACTTAACAATATGCCTTCAGCCGAACAAGTCTATGTGGGTGGGGACGAGGACAGGTTGACGAGTTTTGCAGTTACCAGGGAGGATGTTCTTAAACAAATAGCAAAACTCAAACCAAACAAATCCCCAGGGCCGGATGAAGTGTTTGCCAGGGTGCTTAAAGAATGCAAAGAGGAGCTTTGTGACCCACTGTCAACCATATTTAATAAATCAATAGAGTCAGGCAGAGTGCCAGAGTTTTGGAAAGTTGCTAATGTGATACCAGTTTTTAAGAAAGGAGATAGATCACTTGTGTCTAACTATCGACCAATTAGCCTAACATCTATTGTGGGAAAGTTACTCGAATCTATAATAGCAAATAAAATTCGTCTTCATCTTGAAAAACATAAATTAATAATTGAGTCGCAACATGGTTTTATAAATGGCCGTTCATGTTTAACAAATTTGTTATCTTTTTATTCTAGCATTGTTGAGGCAGTTGATAGTGGTAAGGATTGCGATGTTGTGTACCTTGACTTTAGCAAAGCTTTTGAAACAGTGCCACATGAAAGACTGATTAAAAAGATAGAGTCTCATGGTATTGGGGGTGCTATATTAAGCTGGATTAGGGCATGGCTATACCAAAGGAAACAGAGAGTTAGTATAAATGGAGTCAAGTCCATTTATCATAGCAATATAGCAATATGGAAGTTGTAGTGAAGGACCTGGTGACTCTAGTGGGAGCCCTGAGGACAGAGTTGGACTCTCTGCGGGTGGAGTTGCGTCAGCTGAAAGAACAACGAGAAGTAACGAAGGAGGAGACCAGTAGTAAAGGGACCTCGTCTTGGAGAGTTGTGAAAGACAGGGGCCTTAAGAAGACTTTGATAAAGCCGCCTTCAAACGCCATAGGAACTTCTAATTCATTTGACGTTTTGGAGAACGAGTGCTGTGGTGAGACTGCGGATCGCGCAAAAGGGAAAGCAACGAAGAGCAAGGAAGCGCAGGCCCCTCAGAGAGTAAAGGAAGTACCTAAGCAAACCTTAGTTGTGGGAGATTCCCAGATAAGGTATTTGGATAGAACGTTTTGTGCTAGAGATAGGGGGAACAGGTTAAGGGTTTGCTATCCCGTAGCTGGCATAGGTGATATTATAAACAACATGAATGATATTATGGCTGGAAATGGGAACAATCCCATTATTTGCATTAGCGTGGGAGGAAATGATGTTGGTCGAGTTAGGAGTGAGGAACTGATTCAGAGGTATAAAACAGCCATAGAATTAGTTAGGAGCAAGGGAGGAATCCCGATCATATGTGGCATTCTTCCAAGAAAGGGAGTGGGAAATGAATGGATATCGAGGGCACTTGGTGTCAATTGCCGGCTGGAAAGATATTGCAAATCAAATGCAATATCTTTCATAGACAACTGGGAACACTTCTATGGAAGAAATGAAATGTATGCTCGTGATGGGGTGCATCTATCGAGAGCTGGGGTTGTTGCTGTTGCGAACTCGTTGGAAGAAGGGGTTAGAGGTGTTTGTTTGGGTTTAAACTGTTAGTAGATAGAGCTATGGGAATTGATTTGGATGAAGGAGGTAATAAAAGTATGTGTTTGTGGGAGAAAGGAATTGGCAAAATGATCAGGGAAAGAGAAGGGCCTCAAAATAACAATTCACTTAGGGTATATTACACTAACAGTAGAAGTCTAAGAAATAAAATCAACGAATTAAATGCTCTTGTCTGCACAGAAAAAATAGATATTATTGCACTTACCGAAAAGTGGATGAATGTTGAAAATAGAGAACTATTAGCTGAATATCAAATAAATGGATTTAAACTATTTCACACAGATAGATATATTAGACGAGGAGGTGGAGTAGCCATATATGTTAGGGACAATTTGAAATGTAGTCTCAAAGACGGAATCAAAACTGAGCCACACACAGAAACTATTTGGATAGAATTAAACGAAAAAGCTAATAATATTATAATAGGAGTTATATATAGGCCACCAAATTTAGACAGAATGGAAGCAAAGCACCTATGGGATGAAATATCTAGAGCATCAAGATCTAACAGTATTTATGTCACGGGTGACTTTAATTTTAGCGGAATAAACTAGCTGAACAAAACAGGGAATAGTGAAGCAGAAGATTTTCTAGAATTAATTGACGATTGCTTTCTTACGCAACACATTAAGGAACCAACACGGAAAAATAATATTTTAAATTTAGTGTTAACTAACAGGGAAACACAAATTAATGACATCGAAATAGGGAGTGAGCTAGGGAAAGTGATTACAAAGAAATCAGATTTAGCATAGAATGGAATAGACCAGTAGGAGAAAATTCTGTTAAAGTGCCAGATTTTCGAAAAGCTGATTTAAATAGCCTAAGAAATTTTTTGGGTCAAATTGATTGGAAAGTCTTGGGTATGGGGTGTGGGCCGGTCTTGGAGCGAGACATTAACCCAGTGCAGGCGATGAGTCACAATAACGTGGCTGAAGTATGTTGACCAGACCACACACTAAAAGTTGAAGGGACGACGACGTTTCAGTCCGTCCTGGACCATTATCAAGTCGATTGTGAGAATGACAATCGACTTGAGAATGGTCCAGGACGGACCGAAACGTCTTCGTCCCTTCAACTTTTAGTGTGTGGTCTGGTCAACATAAACCCAGCGATAGGTGACTTAAATGGGGATTTCGATGTGGATTCAATATATAACTTATTTAAGAATATTCTAAACAAAGCACAGGAACGTAGTATACCATACAAATTGAATAGATCGAATATTAATGACCCAAAGTGGATAAGAAAGAATTTGAAGAAACTTATAGGTAAAAAGAGAGCTTGGTACAAAAGGATTAAAAATGGGGAGGTCACTTTAGAACAGGAATTCGTACAACTGGTTAGAAATGTTAAAAAAGAGATAAGGAAAGCAAAAAGAAACTATGAAGTTCGCATAAAAGGCAAATCCTAAAGGGTTTTTTCAGTTATATCGTACTAAGACTAGGGAAAGGATAGGTCCATTAAAAACTGAGACAGGTCAAATAACAGATAGTGATGAAGAGATGAGTAGTATTTTTAATAAATATTTTGTATCTGTATTTACTAAAGAGGAACTTAACAATATGCCTTCAGCCGAACAAGTCTATGTGAGTGGGGACGAGGACAGGTTGACGAGTTTAGCAGTTACCAGGGAGGATGTTCTTAAACAAATAGTAAAACTCAAACCAAACAAATCCCCAGGGCCGGATGAAGTGTTTGCCAGGGTGCTTAAAGAATGCAAAGAGGAGCTTTGTGACCCACTGTCAACCATATTTAATAAATCAATAGAGTCAGGTAGAGTGCCAGAGTTTTGGAAAGTTGCTAATGTGATACCAGTTTTTAAGAAAGGAGATAGATCACTTGCGTCTAACTATCGACCAATTAGCCTAACGTCTATTGTGGGAAAGTTACTCGAATCTATAATAGCAAATAAAATTGCTCTTCATCTTGAAAAACATAAATTAATAATTGAGCCGCAACATGGTTTCATAAATGGCTGTTCATGTTTAACAAATTTGTTATCTTTTTATTCTAGCATAGTTGAGGCAGTTGATAGTGGTAAGGATTGTGATGTTGTGTACCTTGACTTTAGCAAAGCTTTTGATACAGTGCCACATGAAAGACTGATTAAAAAGATAGAGTCTCATGGTATTGGGGGTGCTATTATAATATGCTGGATTAGGGCATGGCTATACCAAAGGAAACAGAGAGTTAGTATAAATGGAATCAAGTCAGAGTGGGAAAATGTTGTAAGTGGAGTGCCTCAAGGCTCTGTCCTGGGACCTCTGTTGTTTATAATATATATAAATGATTTAGATTCAGGTGTGAGTAGCAACATTTGCAAATTTGCCGATGATACGAAAATCGGTAGGGAAATTAATTTGGATGGGGACTCATTATCACTTCAAGTTGATCTAGATAGGGTTTTGAAATGATCAAAGGATTGGCAGATGCAGTTTAATGCTGATAAATGTAAAGTTCTGAGGTTAGGTAATGATGATAGAGTTACAAGATACGAGCTAGATGGTGTTGAGACTGCAAAGTCGGATTGCGAAAGGGATCTGGGAGTTATGATTAGTAAGAATTTAAAACAAAAGGATCAATGCATAAATGTTCGTAATAAGGCAAATCGGACACTTGGATTTATTAATCGCAGTGTTAGTAACAAGACACCTGGTGTGGTTCTCAAGCTATATCTTGCTCTAGTTAGGCCCCATTTAGATTATGCAGTTCAGTTTTGGTCGCCATATTATAGAATGGATATAAATTCACTTGATCGTGCCCAGCGTAGGATGACTAAGGTAATTCCACAAATTAGAAATCTTTCATATGAAGAAAGATTAACAAAGCTTAAGTTGCATTCACTGGAAAGGCGAAGAGTTAGGGGTGACATGATAGAGGTTTACAAGTGGGTGAATGGACATAACAAAGGGGATATTAATAGAGTATTAAAAGTATCAACACAAGACAGAACACGAAACAATGGGTATAAATTGGATAAGTTTAGATTTAGGAAAGAGTTGGGTAAATACTGGTTCAGTAACAGGGTTGTTGATTTGTGGAACCAATTACCGGATAACGTGCTGGAGGTGGGGTCCCTCGATTGTTTCAAGCGTGGGTTGGACAAGTATATAAGAACATAAGAACAAAGGTAACTGCAAAAGGCCTATTGGCCCATACGAGGCAGCTCCTATTCTATAACCACCCAATCCCACTCATATACTTGTCAAACCCGCGCTTGAAACAATCAAGGGACACCACCTCCACCACGTTACGCGGCAATTGGTTCCACAAATCAACAACCCTGTTACTGAACCAGTATTTACCCAAGTCTTTCCTAAATCTAAACTTATCGTATTTATACCTATTGTTTCGGGTTCTGTCTTGTATTGATATTTTTAATATCCTATTAATATCCCCCCTGTTATGTCCATTCATCCACTTGTAAACCTCTATCATGTCACCCCTAACTCTTCGCCTTTCCAGTGAATGCAACTTAAGCTTTGTTAATCTTTCTTCATATGAAAGATTTCTAATTTGGGGAATTAACTTAGTCATCCTACGTTGGACACGTTCAAGTGAATTTATATCCATTCTATAATACGGCGACCAAAACTGAACTGCATAATCTAAATGGGGCCTAACCAGAGCAAGATATAGCTTAAGAACCACACCAGGTGTCTTGTTACTAACGCTTCGATTAATAAATCCCAGTGTCCTATTCACCTTATTACGAACATTCATGCATTGATCCTTTTGTTTTAAATTCTTACTAATCATAACTCCCAGATCCCTTTCGCAATCCGACTACTCAATCTCAACACCATCTAGCTCGTATGTTGTAACTCTATCATCATTACCTAGCCTCAGAACTTTACATTTATCAGCATTAAACTGCATTTGCCAATCATTTGACCATTTCAAAACCCTATCTAGATCAACTTGAAGTGATAGTGAGTCCTCCTCCGAATTAATTTCCCTACCGATTTTCGTATCATCGGCAAATTTGCAAATGTTGCTACTCACACCTGAATCTAAATCATTTATATATATTATAAACAACAGAGGTCCCAGGACAGAGCCCTGAGGTACTCCACTAACAACATTATCCCACTCTGACTTAACCCCATTTATACTAACTCTCTGTTTCCTTTGGAATAGCCATGCCGTAATCCAAGTTAATATAGCACCCCCAATACCATGAGCCTCTATTTTTTAATTAGTCTTTCATGAGGCACTGTATCAAAAGCTTTGCTAAAGTCAAGGTACACGACATCACAATCCTTACCACTATCAACTGCCTCAACTATGCTGGAATAAAAAGTTAGCAAATTTGTTAAACTTGAACGGCCATTTGTAAAACCATGTTGCGACTCATTTATTAATTTATGTTTTTCAAGATGGAGACGAATTGTATTTGCAATTATTGATTCAAGTAACTTTCCTACAATAGACGTTAGGCTAATTGGCCGATAGTTTGACGCAAGTGATCTATCTCCTTTCTTAAAACTTGGTACCACATTAGCTACCTTCCATGACTCTGGCACTCTGCCTGACTCTATTGATTTATTAAATATGGTAGACAGTGGCTCGGAAAGCTCCTCTTTGCATTCTTTAAGCACCCTGGCAAACACTTCATCCGGCCCTGGGGATTTGTTTGGTTTAATTTTTCTAATTGTTTAATTACATCCTCCCTGGTAACTGCTAAACTCGTCAACCTGTCCTCATCCCCACCCATATAGACTTGTTCGGCTGAAGGCATATTGTTAAGTTCTTCTTTAGTAGATATAAAATGTAGTTACTTCTTTAGTAGATATAAACAGATATAAAATATTTGTTAAAAATACTAGTCATCTCCTAGTCATTATCCGTTATTTGACCTGTCTCAGATTTTAATGGACCTATCCTTTCCCTAGTCTTAGTTCGATATAACTGAAAAAAACCTTTAGGATTTGACTTTGCTTGCTCTGCTATGCGAACTTCATAGTTTCTTTTTGCTTTCCTAATCTCTTTTTTAACATTTCTAAAAAGTTGTATGAATTCCTGTTCTAACCTGACTTCCCCATTCTTAATCCTTTTGTACCAAGCTCTCTTTTTACCTATATGGTTCTTTAAATTATTTGTTATCCACTTTGGGTCATTAGTATTCGACCTATTCAATTTGTATGGTATACTACGTTCCTGTGCTTTGTTTAGAATATTCTTAAATAAGTTATATATTAAATCCACATCGAAATCCCCTTTTACGTCACCTATTGCTGGGTTCATGTCTCGCTCTAAGACCGGCCCACACCCTATACCCAAGAGTTTTTAATCTATTTGACCCAAAAAATTTCTTATGCTATTTAAATCAGCTTTTCGAAAATCTGGCACTTTAACAGAATTTTCTCCTACAGGTCTATTCCATTCTATGCTAAATCTGATTACTTTGTGATCACTGTTCCCTAGCTCACTCCCTATTTCGATGTCATTTATTTGTGTTTCCCTGTTAGTTAACACTAAATCTAAAATATTATTTTCCCGCGTTGGTTCCTTAATGTGTTGCGTAAGAAAGCAATCGTCAATTAAATCTAGAAAATCTTCTGCTTCACTATTCCCTGTTTTGATCACCCAGTTTGTTCCACAAAAATTAAAGTCACCCATGACATAGATACTGTTAGATCTAGATGGTCTAGATATTTCATTCCATAGATGCTTTGCTTCCATTCTGTCTAAATTTGGTGGCCTATATATAACTCCTATTATAATATTATTTGCTTTTTCGTTTAATTCTATCCAAATAGTTTCTGTGTGTGGCTCAGTTTTGATTCCCTCTTTGAGACTACATTTCAAATTGTCCCTAAAATATATGGCTACTCCCCCTCCTCGTCTAATAATTCTATCTGTGTGAAATAGTTTAAATCCATTTATCTGATATTCAGCTAATAGTTCTCTATTTTCTACGTTCATCCACGTTTCGGTAAGTGCAGTAATATCTATTTTTTCTGTGCAGACCAGAGCATTTAATTCATTAATTTTATTTCTTAGACTTCTACTGTTAGTGTAATATATCCTAAGTGAATTGTTATTTTGAAGCCCTTTTCTTTCCCTGATCATTTTGCCAATTCTTTTCTCCCACGAACACATACTTTTATTACCTCCTTCCTCCAAATCAATTCCCATACCACTATCTACTAACAGTTTAAACCCAAACAAACACCTCTAACCACTGGTTCCAACGAGTTCGCAACAGCAACAACCCCAGCCCTCGATAGATGCACCCCATCACGAGCATACATTTCATTTCTTCCATAGAAGCGTTCCCAGTAGTCTATGAAAGATATTGCATTTGATTTGCAATATCTTTCCAGCTGGCAAATGACACCAAGTGCCCTCGACATCCATTCATTTCCCACTCCCTTTCTTGGAAGAATGCCACATATGATCGGGATTCCTCCCTTGCTCCTAACTAATTCAATGGCTGTCCTAAATCTCTGTATTAGTTCCTCAATCCTAACTCGCCCAACATCATTACCCCCTGCACTAATACAAATAATGGGTTTGTTCCCATTTCCCGTCATAATATCATTCATGTTTTCAACAATATCACCAATTCCAGCTCCCGGATAGCAAACCCTTAATCTGTTCCCCCTATCTCTGGCACAAAATGTTCTGTCTAAATACCTCACCTGGGAATCTCCCACAACCAAAATTCGCTTCGGTACCGCCCTAACTTTCTGAGCAGCCTGAGGGGCCTGCGCTCCGCCGTTCCTCGCTGATTTCATCGCTGCAGGCGCACTACAGCACTCGTCCTCTAACACAGGCAAATGAATTTGCCGTCCTTAGGGCGTCTGTAGGCGGCCTTGTCAAGGTCTTCTTAAGACCCCTGTCTTTCACTACTTTCCACGATGAGGTCTCGTCCCGATATGAGTGGGATTGGGTGGTTATAAATAGGAGCTGCCTCGTATGGGCCAATAGGCCTTCTGCAGTTCTTATGTTCTTATCCTTCGTGGGGGCAAGTGTACATGTATACAACGCTTGACTGTTGTAGGGGGTTCTACGTCGGCTTCGGCCTGTTTTTGATAAGGAGTTCGGAAGTCTTCTTGGTTTTGTAGAATATTACCAGGTTTATGTTTTGGTTAGGAGTAGTGCTTTTTACTCCTTTACGGATTATTTCTTCAATATTCTTTCATTATTCTTTCCTCTTTTATATGTTCACTGTGCATGGTTGATTTGTAATATAATTTTATTGGAGGTGTTGTGGTTTCTGTTCTAGGTTCTGGATTATACCAACGGTCCAAGTGTATTCTTATAGCAGCATTTATTTCCGCGTTGCTATATCCGTTGTTCACCAATACCTGAGTTACTCTTTCAAACTCTCTACTCACGTTGCTCCATTCAGAGCAGTGGGTAAGCGCTCGACGAATATAAGCATGGAGAACACTTGCTTTGTATCTTTGGGGGCACTTACTTCTACCGTTCAGGCATAATCCTATGTTGGTGGGCTTGGTATATACGTTGGTCCATAAAGAGGTTCCTGTTTTTGTTATTAGTACATCCAGGAATGACAGACTGTTATTTTCACTATTTTCATGTGTAAATCGGAGTACTGACTCTCTCTCTAGGTGTCTTTTTAGGTCAATTAGTTCATCTGAGTCTTTTACTATTACGAATATGTCATCTACATAACGGCAGTATACAGTTGGTTTTTGTCTGCTACTGAAGACCCTATCTTCGATGGTTCCCATATAAAAATTAGCAAATAAAACTCCTAAGGGGGAGCCCATTGCTACTCCGTCTATTTGTAAATACATGTCTCCTTGTGGACTGATGAAAGGGGCTTCCTTTGTACATGCTTCGAGAAAAACTCTTCAAGTGTGGCTCAGGTATGTCTAATTTGGGGGTGCTCTCGTCTCTGTATACTCTGTCCAGTATCATTACTATGGTTGTGTCGACTGGGACGTTGGTAAATAGGGATTCAACGTCCAGGGATGCGATGATTCCATCGGGCTGGGTAGATTTGATCAATTCTAGGAAATCTGCTGATGATTGTAGACTTAACTTACTTGGAGTGTATGGAGTTAGGAGTTCATTGAGTTTCTTTGCCAGGTGATAAGTTGGAGTTGGTATTTGGCTGATTATAGGGCGTAGTGGGTTACCTGGTTTATGCGTCTTAACATTGCCGTAGGCATATCCTAAGCCATAGTCGCCTTGAAGTTTATTGAAATGCACACTACCTTTCTTTGCGTTGATTGCTGTAATTGTTCTGTTTACTTTCCGCTTAAGGTCTTCCACAGGGTTCCTCGTGATACGTTGAAATTTGGAGTCGTCACTAAGGATGTCGCTAATTTTGTTCATGTATTCATGGGTAGGAATCAATACATATGCTGCTGTCTTGTCGGCTTTTCTTATTGTTACGTCTTTCAGATTTTTTAGTTGTTTCGCTGCTTCTTTGAGTCGTGGGGTTAAGATTGTAGATGAATACCTAAACCAGAAAATATTAAATACAGAATATGCGGTCATATTCAATGAAACATGTTTGAAAGAAAACCTGCTGCCAGTATACACCAATATAAACCCACATGACCCAGCAGTCCGCAATACAGAGTTTACCTATAGGTATACCTATAGGTATAGGCAACAGCTCATTCGGCATCAACTAAAGAAGAAGAAGGAAGCCCTCCAAACCCTTACAGAGCAGGCTGAGCATCTGTTAAACAAATGGACCCAGTACGACATCCCTATCCAACTCAAGCAAACCATCAACAGTGAACTATTTAACCTGAAACAACAACATAAAACTCTCGTAGAAACAAAGACACTCCGTAAGTTAACAGCCCTAAACGGTGGACAGTTAAAGATCCCTCGTCCTAAAGATGGCTACATTAACCTGACTTCTTATGATCTTACCCAGGACCAACGAGACCTCTTAAATCTTGGTCTAAATTGTCAATTCTTATCTAAACCAAAGATGCATCAAAAATGCCTGGAAATCGAAATGCTTCTGGACGATATCCATAAGCTAGAAGACAACAAAAAAGTCATCACCACTGACACACTTCAAGCTGAACTACTTGCAGAAGCAGGGAAAAAACGAGGAACATATTTATCTACAAACTTAACCCCACGACTCAAAGAAGCAGCGAAACAACTAAAAAATCTGAAAGACGTAACAATAAGAAAAGCCGACAAGACAGCAGCATATGTATTGATTCCTACCCATGAATACATGAACAAAATTAGCGACATCCTTAGTGACGACTCCAAATTTCAACGAATCACGAGGAACCCCGTAGAAGACCTTAAGCGGAAAGTAAACAGAACAATTACATCAATCAACGCAAAGAAAGGTAGCGTGCATTTCAATAAACTTCAAGGCGACTATAGCTTAGGATATGCCTACGGCAATGTTAAGACGCATAAACCAGGTAACCCACTACGCCCTATAATCAGCCAAATACCAACCCCAACTTATCACCTGGCAAAGAAACTCAATGAACTCCTAACTCCATACACTCCAAGTAAGTTTAGTCTACAATCATCAGCAGATTTCCTAGAATTGATCAAATCTACCCAGCCCGACGGAATCATCGCATCCCTGGACGTTGAATTCCTATTTACCAACGTCCCAGTCGACACAACCATAGTAATGATACTGGACAGAGTATACAGAGACGAGAGCACCCCCAAATTAGACATACCTGAGCCACACTTGAAGAGTTTTTCTCGAAGCATGTACAAAGGAAGCCCCTTTCATCAGTCCACAAGGAGACATGTATTTACAAATAGATGGAGTAGCAATGGGCTCCCCCTTAGGAGTTTTATTTGCTAATTTTTATATGGGAACCATCGAAGACAGGGTCTTCAGTAGCAGACAAATAACTAACTGTATATTGCCGTTATGTAGATGACATATTCGTAATAGTAAAAGACTCAGATGAACTAATTGACCTAAAAAGACATCTAGAGAGAGAGTCAGTACTCCGATTTACATATGAAAATAGTGAAAATAACAGTCTGCCATTCCTGGATGTAATAATAACACAAACAGGAACCTCTTTAAGCACCAACGTATATACCAAGCCCACCAACATAGGATTATGCCTGAACAGTAGAAGTGAGTGCCCCCAAAGATACAAAGCCAGTGTTCTCAATGCTTATATTCGTCGAGCGCTTACCCACTGCTCTGAATGGAGCAACGTGAGTAGAGAGTTTGAAAGAGTAACTCAGGTATTGGTGAACAACGGATATAGCAACGCGGAAATATACGCTGCTATAAGAAGACACTTGGACCGTTGGTATAATCCAGAACCTAGAACAGAAACCACAACACCTCCAATAAAATTATATTACAAATCAACCATGCACAGTGAACATATAAAAGAGGAAAGAATAATGAAAGAAATAATCCGTAAAGGAGTAAAAAGCACTACTCCTAACCAAAACATAAACCTGATAATATTCTACAAAATCAAGAAGACTTCCGAATTCCTTATCAAAAGCAGCCCGAAGCCGACGGAGAACCCTCTACAACAGTCAAGCGTTGTATATATGTACACTTGCCCCCACGAAGGATGTAACCTTCAATCTAAGTACATAGGTATGACGTTGACCAAGCTGACGAGGCGTTTGACATGCCATCTTCAATCCGGTGCCCCTAGGAATCACATGAGACAAGCCCATGACATCACTCTAACAAGAGAAATGTTGAACAAGAATACCGGCATAATAGACAAAACCCAAGATGCATAAAGATTACAAATTCTTGAGGCAATTCACATAAGAATAGAACAACCTACCATGAACACCCAAATCACGGAACTATTTACTCTACCCACCATGAGAGTAAGGACAAGACCAGAACATAACGATGCCAACATAGAAGACAATATCCAACATAACAGGCCAATTACACTGGATTAATCTTTGTGTTTAGATAGGAGCTGCCTCGTATGGGCCAATAAGCCTTCTGCAGTTACCTTTATGTTTCACCTCACATTTATCCCTTATGTATCCCCCCATGTTTTCACCTTTATTGTATTATCACCTGACCCAGTGCGGGTATAAAATCAACCAGCTTTGTAAGATCTGTTCACTTGAGAATGAACCATGGAGGTTCGAAACGTTGTGCAAATTGTATAAATAAGTGTAATGCACTCTATAGTAAATCACTTCTTTTCTTCACCTTAAAAGTATGAAAATGAGTTTTGGAGAACTCCTATTTCAACTAAGCCCTGATGCTAAGAAAATAGTTTGAGGGATAGAAGCCCTAAACCAGAAAATAATAAATACAGAATATGCGGTCATATTCAATGAAACATGTTTGAAAGAAACCTGCTGCCAGTGTACACCAATATATATATATATATATATATATATATATATATATATATATATATATATATATATATATATATATATATATATATATATATATATACATATATATATATATATATATATATATATATGTATATATATATATATATATATATATATATATATATATATATTGTGAGAGTTTTTTTATGAGAATTACTTGTGGAATAAAATGAAATTGGTATAAGGAATTTTAGCTCGGAAAATTTCTAAGAATTTTCTTTATTCTTTAACCTTTATTCCTGTCTTGATATTCAATTAGGTCGCCTGAGGAAGGACTTGCTTAGCTAACACACCAGTGTAGTAAGCAGCTCATTCCTCACTTTGGGACCATGTATGAACAATTGACTAGGCGCGAGCAAACGCCGAGACCCCAATGAAAATTGAAATCCCCTCCACTAGGCCGCCGACCTTCGCCATTCGCTGAAGCGAATCTAACGAGTAGGTCAAGGGCTCTCACAACAATAATTTATTGTTGTGTGGTGCCGTATATTTGATCCAAAGCTCAGAATTAGTCTCAATTTTATTTGTCGAGTGTGAAGAACATTTGCATAACAATAATAACGTGAGGGGTGTAACGAAAAGACAGTGTTAACCATAACAACTTAGTTTATTCAATAAAGTACTAACTACTACAACAAAACAAAAAGAAATGTCAATGACGTCACTCGAAATCCTTCCTGTGACACTATCAATGACAGCTAGACACCAGCCCCTCGGACTGCATAATGAACTAAGTCGAACATAAGCGTGACCACAGAGGAATCAACAAGAAACAAGAACTAACAGATCTATAATCACAATTACAACAAATGACTCAGTAGGTTCTGAAACACGTCTCCAGTAACCTCCTAACTGTTCTACACCTCAGTGCAGTCTACACCTGCAACAGCGGTTGCAATGCAATCAAATCAGTAGTCTTTCAATGACATCAATAACTAATGGGTTCACCGGCAACTCCAGCACCCTTCTTCAAATTAATCCTTACATTAACACTCCGTCCCACGGACGATCAACAATCAATAACAATTGATTTACGTTAATAGCAAAATAGCATTTACGTTAATAACAAGGTAACATTAACACTAGTAACGCGGAAATTACACAACACTACCCGTCGAGCATTCAGTGAGAAAATCCCATTAATCCCTGTACTACCAGACAGCTGATTAATCTCTTTACTAGTTACGTTAATTTACGTTAATTGGTTACTAATCACTCAGCGATGGTAAACTCTGATTTACAATGTCCAAAGTGCTAAGAGAACGGTAATCACTCATGATTACCTTTAGAGTAATTAATTACTATTCTCAAGATCAATAATTAAACAATTAAAATACGCAACCTTTCACACTGGCTCAGCAATTTACATTAAGGTATGAATTCCGTCTAAGCCTTCCATACTCAGACCAATTCAGGCGGCTAATAACAGTAATTAGCACCACGTTTACGTTATTCTAAAATGACGTTACTCCTCCCACGAGTCAATCAAGTGCCGGTACTTCCGGGCAGTTAACGGCGTTACGTTATTGGAACAATGTAGCCGTATGAGTCAATCAAACAAGGATCGAGGTTAATTACTTTGACTTCCTGAAACACGTCAATTACCCGGCCCACTGACCGTTAATTACGACAGACAATACTCTAGTTCTTATCTGGCTGATGGCTAGGCTCCTTGAGACTACCGTAGCTGCTTGCAGGAAAGTAAATTAACCCAAACGTATTCTACGTTACTCAAATTGTCAAAGAACAAATTCTCTTAAAGCAATGGGCGTTCCCTTGGTTACGTTATATTAATTGCCTCGCAATCACCTCACTGAATACTGGACTTCGATATCCTACCAGATAACCAGGAGAATATATGTATACCCAAGTACTCGTCTACAGCCGAGTTCACCCACGACAATGACAGATCACACTAACAAATCACAGTGATTTACGTTACAATCTGGTTGCAATGACAGTACTGCAGAACCTAGTAAAATAACATACAGGACATGAACCCTCTAGAACACTGCCCCACAATGACTTTACTGAACTGCAATCACATACGGTGATGCTCAACACTAGCAACAATCACCATCAAAGAACAACCCCTTTGCAATAACACACACGGCAAGTACTCTAATTTCCAAATATTAGAATACTGCACACACTTACTTACTTACTGTTGCAAATGACCCCAGTGCTCTCAATAACCCCTAGAACATAGGTCAATATATTTCAATCACCATACAGTAAATAACACAATAATACTGGGCACCGTGACACTACGATTATATATATATATAATTACTGCTGACACATGTAGCCTACAGCTATCAAACGTTATTGGGAACACTAAAGAGATCTCTCACTCCTTAAATCACATGGGTGAGTGATTTATCGATCACGCATGCCGATAAACACTCTCGAGAGTTACCTTACTCGACAGAGCAGTGGCGATCTCTCTCCAGACAGCCTCGTCACTCACCAAATTCTACCAAAATTACGTTAATACATATATATATATATATATATATATATATACAAGAATACAAGAAATTAAGACCACACTGTGGTACACTCCACTATAATCATTGCCAGGAATCACTGGCGTTACACATACCTGAACGCTCAGTGTTGGAATTCCACACCCGCAAGACCACACATAGAATTGATATCACTCCGTCCCACGGACGATCAAAAATGATTAAATTACCACAATAATAATATAATTATTACATGGACATCCTCTCAGTCCTTGGCTAATCTATGTATACTCTGTTCCCGTGTGTACCCACACACACACACACACACACTGTACTTCTGTGTACACCAGACGTAAGTCCCTCTGGACTGACAAGATGACAACAAGGGTGATTATCTCCACGCCCACACTCCACTTCACCTCACATGTGCTACGTGACAATGTGACGGAACACTTGACCTCGAATTCAAGCTTTTAGAGACTAATTGATCACTAGAAATACACACATAAGTACTTACTCATTCACACTGCCGGCTTTACACCATTCCCATACATCAGGCACCCCGCTATAGGTGGCTGGCTCGCTCAGGGTGGCGTAGGCGGCGGTAGTACCTTACGTGGTATTTTTTCATACAATTGGCGCACACTCGATCCCCTCCCACTCAACACGGCTGAGTTCGCACCCTCGACCCACCGGTGAAGTGTTCGTACCCAGGTGACGCGCACAACAATAGCGTCTCACACAAACATGGGAAATCTGCCCTTAACACTGACACGAATTTCCCCGTTCCCATCGACTGCTACAGAGCACTAGCAAGTCTAATCAACAATGGTATGGGATCTATGAATCCGTTACTGCTCGTATGCACATTATCCCACGATCCCAGATCACTGTACCTCTACCCACTGTACACAATGTCTTAAACCCCTCCAAGCGACGACGTCGGCCGGATTCTGTGACGACCGCTGTCGTTGGTGAAGCAGGAAGCATCAGCAGTTGAGTAGTCCAGCCACCACGACGCCCTATACTTCAATTTGGCCGAATTGAGTACCTGAAGCGTCTTGACAAGGTGGCAGCTGGGTTCAGAATGATGCTTACACCGGCTATCCCCGCGTCCTTCTCGAAATAACCAATGAGAGGAAGGCATACAGCGGCCTACCCCTCTCATCCAATCAGCGATGGTGTAGCATAGCCCCTAGGGCAGCTCCAAGATGGCCGACCAACATGGCGGCTCCAACATACCCACACACACACACACACTGTACGTCTGTGTACACAAGACGTAAGTCCCTCTGGACTGACAAGATGACATCAAGGGTTATTATCTCCTCATCCACACTTCACTTCACCTCTACAGGTGCTTAGTGACAATGCGACGGAACACCTGACTTCGAATTCAAGCTTTAGAGACTAACTAATCACCAGAAATACACACATAGGTACTTATTAATACTGCTGGCCTTACACACACACCATTCCCATACATCAGGCACCCTGCTATGGGTGGCTGACTCATAGTGGTGGAGATGGCTAGAGCAGTCCTCACATGGTATCTTACGTGCAATTGGCGCGCACTCGAACCCCCCAACCTCCCTCACAACACGGCTCTTCCATGACGACAAATCAAGTGGCTGGCGCGGGCGGCCCACAGCTCACCCACAATGTGGCCTAGCTGTTTCCGCGCAAACTTGAGACTCGCTTCAAGCCATACAATAGAATGATGCTATCGACATATCTCTGTCCACAGACGTGCTCCCCCGGCCAGGGTAACATTTCTGGAATGCTGATGACGGGGCCACTCACATGAGCCCAAACACTAGATGTTTCGGTTGTTGGTTACCAAACTTAAGTCCGCGCACTTAACAAGTGTACTGGCCTCCACAGGCATAAGAGTACCATTGTAAGTGAGCTGGTGAACCATCCCCTCACACACAGTGTACTGTTGTTGTAGTATCTGGTCATACTGTTATCTTGAATATTAGAGTAAAGACGGCTCAAGACATGATGGACTACATCACACAGAAGTGCAAGGAGGCAGCAGACAAGTTCGTCCCAATACAAGCGGAAATGAAATGCAAATGAGAAACCCGTGGTTTAATCAAGGATGTAAGCAAGCAAATCCACTAAGTAAAGGCTTGTGGAGAAACTATATAAACAACAGAACACTAGAAAGCTGAGAAAGATACCAGAATGCCGGGAATGAATACATCTGGGTGAGAAAAGAGGTAGAGAGGCAATATGAAAATGACATAGCGAGCACGGCAAAGACTCAACCCAAACTGCTGCATAACCACATCAGGAGGAAAACAATAGTGAAGGAACAAGTAATGAAACTGATGATATGGGCAGAAAGATTCACTACAAACAACAAGGAAGTGTGTGAGGAACTCAATACGATATTCCAGGTTTTCACTTCTGTGTAAGGAGAAGTCCTAGAGATAAGAGAGGGAATATCAAAACAGGACACCACTAGAGGAGTTTGTGACTACCAGTGGGGAGGAGAGGAAGCATCTGCCTGATTTGGATGTTACAAAGGCTATTGGTCCAGATGGAATTTCACCATGTATTCTAAAGGAAGGATCAGAAGCTCTATGCATCCCACTCTCCATGGTGTACAACAAATCACTGGAAACAGGTGAACTGCCAAAAATTTGGAAGACGGCTAATGAAGTTCCAATATACAGGAAGGGTGACAGGCAGGTGGCACTGAACTACAGGCCAGTGTCACTAACTTGCATTCCATGCAAGATGATGGAGAAGATTGTGCGTAAAAAGCTAGTAGAACATCTTGAGAGAAAGAACTTTGTAATGCAACGTCAACAAGGATTCAGAGATGCCAAATCATGCCTAACAGGTTTAATTGAGTTCTATGACCAGGCAACAAAAATTTGGTACTAGAGAGAGGGCTGGGCAGAATGCATATTTCTTGACTGTCAGAAAGCCTCTGTCACAGTACCACAAAAAAGACTAGTACAAAACTGGAGATGCAGGCCGGAGTGAAAGGGAAAGTACTCCACTGGATAAAGGAGTACCTAAGCAACAGGACACAGCGAGTCACTGTGAGGGGTGAGGTCTGGGAGTGGCGAGGAATCACCAGTGGAATTCCACATGGATCAGTCCTTGGACCTGTACTGATTCTGAAATACGTAAATGATCTCCCAGAAGGAATTGACTCGTTCCTCTCAATGTTTGCTGACGATGCAAAAACTGAGGAGAATCAAGACAGAGGAAGATAGTATGAGGCTACAAGATGAGCTAAAAAAACTGAAGGAATGGTCCAACAAATGGCTACTAAAGTTCAACCCAAGTAAATGTAAGGTTATGAAACTAGGAGGAGGAAATAGGAAGCCAGACATTGGATACCGAATGGGAGATGAAGTCGTTCACGAAACGGGCAGAAAGAAAGGTCTATGAGTTGACATCACACCAAACATGCCTCCGGAAGCCCACATAAAAAGTATAATATCAGTGGCCTTTGTGAGGCAGGATAACATCAGAACTTCTTTCAGAAACCTGTGTAAGGAATCCTTCAGAACCTTGTATACAACATATGTAAGGCTAATCCTGGAGTATGCAGCCCCAGCATGGAGCCCGTACCTAGTCAAGCACAACAAAAATTTGGTACTAGAGAGAGGGCTGGGCAGAATGCATATTTCATTCCATGTTATGGAATGTGGAATATGAGAACATAGACCCCACACAACCTATGTATTATGTGAGAAATCTTTAAAGAATTCTGATAAAGAAAGAGATCTAGGGGTGATTCTAGATAGAAAACTATCACCTGAGGACCACATAAAGAATATTGTGCGAGGAGCCTATGCCACGCTTTCTAACTTCAGAATTGCTTTTAAATACATGGATGGCGATAAACTAAAAAAATTGTTCACGACTTTTGTTAGGCCAAAGCTAGAATATGCAGCAGTTGTGTGGTGCCCATATCTTAAGAAGCACATCAACAAACTGGAAAAGGTACAAAGACATGCTACTAAGTGGCTCCCAGTGTCGTGACGCTGAACCCCGGTTCATTCCGAACACAGCGATTACACAACACATAACACCTTGCCTCAGCAACCGTTACTACCACCGTGTACTCCTACACACACCAGACCCTTGAGGCGTACCACTAGGTTTGTACTGGAACACAATGAATGAACATATGGAAGGTATTTAAAAGCCGTCGGGTTTTGTCATTTAATTACAAAGAATAGACTCTGACAAATAATACTATATTAATTAACATACTCTATTGGTCAATACACTTCCAATACCCATAGACCACTTGACCTCCGCGATCACCACACACACTCGTAACTTCCGCCTAAGTCCCTAATACGGAATGATTACTACAACGCTCCACACCCGGTTAGTCTTACATTCAATACTCACATACTGCAGACTTAACTTGGTCACTAAGATCACAACAGGCTCTCGCATAGCTGTCTGCTACACTTCGCTGCTGCCACAAACGGGGATCCAAAAGGACTTGCTCGTTCAACTTCCACAATCAGACTGACTCCAGTCAGCCATCTACCTCAACCATTTCACCCCACCTCTCAAGGAAGGTATAATCCGATTAACCTTATCCCTAGAGAGGTAATCTTGTTCCTAGAAGCCTGACGAAGAATAATTCCTCTTTCCAGGAATTAATCATTTGGCTAAACAGCTTCGGTCTTAATCCATTGACCTTTCTTAGATATGTGATCCATAGTCTGTCTACTTACATGTACTTTCAATCATCATTCGTTAAGTGTTGTAGTAATGATCCTCTAGCTAATAATTCCTACTAACTTGTGGATTACAACACCACTCCCCTCCTTAAACACGCATATGTCCCCATATGCATCATTGCAATGGTTCCATTAGTGCAAGGACCTGGAGGATGCACCCACCATATGTGTACAACTAAAAAATCATCCAATAAGTTCATGATACACACAATGAAATAAATTAAAATTTTCCCCGACATGACTCACAACACTTCTCCAACATATACATTATATTCACATCATAGCACAGGTAAAATAGTCTGTAATAATTTTTCCCATCTCCAACAATGCACATATACCTAAACTGCTGACATATAATTACATACAAACATAACCATAAAATTACATGGACCAGAATGCTGGCACTTAAACAGAAATGACACTAGTCATTAATATATACACAACACATATATATCTAAGGTTCTTCATCCTTAGTAATTATAATTTAACATCTTGCCCTGTACTGTTGACATAAGGGCTTACAATGATCACACAATGTTTCACTGGCCTCCTCCACAATTTGCAGCATCACTTCTCTTGTCTTCGTGTCCCATGGTTGCTAGGTCATAGATCCTCCATGACCCAGACAAAACCCAGGCTGTCCAGCCTGGTGAATGTTGTCAATGTCCCATCGTTGCTCTGAGCTAACGTGATCCTGGCCTCCAGAGCAACGGAGATTCCTACCCCAGGGTCATGTTCCCTCGGGTCTGTGCTGACGTCTCGTTCCAGGGCACCAATCCCAGAACGCTGTAGATACATAAGAACATAAGAACATAAGAACAAAGGTAACTGCAGAAGGCCTATTGGCCCATACGAGGCAGCTCCTATTCTATAACCACCCAATCCCACTCATATACTTGTCCAACCCGTGCTTGAAACAATCGAGGGACCCCACCTCCACAATGTTACGCGGCAATTGGTTCCACAAATCAACAACCCTGTTACTGAACCAGTATTTACCCAAGTCTTTCCTAAATCTAAACTTATCCAATTTATATCCATTGTTTCGTGTTCTGTCCTGTGTTGATACTTTTAATACCCTATTAATATCCCCCCGGTTATGTCCATTCATCCACTTGTAAACCTCTATCATGTCACCCCTAACTCTTCGCCTTTCCAGTGAATGCAACTTAAGCTTTGTTAATCTTTCTTCATATGAAAGATTTCTAATTTGGGGAATTAACTTAGTCATCCTACGCTGGACACGTTCAAGTGAATTTATATCCATTCTATAATATGGCGACCAAAACTGAACTGCATAATCTAAATGGGGCCTAACTAGAGCAAGATATAGCTTGAGAACCACACCAGGTGTCTTGTTACTAACGCTGCGATTAATAAATCCAAGTGTCCGATTTGCCTTATTACGAACATTTATGCATTGATCCTTTTGTTTTAAATTCTTACTAATCATAACTCCCAGATCCCTTTCGCAATCCGACTTCGCAATCACAACACCATCTAGCTCGTATCTTGTAACTCTATCATCATTACCTAACCTCAGAACTTTACATTTATCAGCATTAAACTGCATCTGCCAATCCTTTGACCATTTCAAAACCCTATCTAGATCAACTTGAAGTGATAGTGAGTCCTCCTCCGAATTAATTTCCCTACCGATTTTCGTATCATCGGCAAATTTGCAAATGTTGCTACTCAAACCTGAATCTAAATCATTTATATATATTATAAACAACAGAGGTCCCAGGACAGAGCCTTGAGGCACTCCACTTACAACATTTTCCCACTCTGACTTGATTCCATTTATACTAACTCTCTGTTTCCTTTGGTATAGCCATGCCCTAATCCAGCTTAATATAGCACCCCCAATACCATGAGACTCTATTTTTTTAATCAGTCTTTCATGTGGCACTGTATCAAAAGCTTTGCTAAAGTCAAGGTATACAACATCGCAATCCTTACCACTATCAACTGCCTCAACAATGCTAGAATAAAAAGATAACAAATTTGTTAAACATGAACGGCCATTTATAAAACCATGTTGCGACTCAATTATTAATTTATGTTTTTCAAGATGAAGACGAATTTTATTTGCTATTATAGATTCGAGTAACTTTCCCACAATAGACGTTAGGCTAATTGGTCGATAGTTAGACGCAAGTGATCTATCTCCTTTCTTAAAAACTGGTATCACATTAGCAACTTTCCAAAACTCTGGCACTCTGCCTGACTCTATTGATTTATTAAATATGGTTGACAGTGGGTCACAAAGCCCCTCTTTGCATTCTTTAAGCACCCTGGCAAACACTTCATCCGGCCCTGGGGATTTGTTTGGTTTGAGTTTTACTATTTGTTTAAGAACATCCTCCCTGGTAACTGCTAAACTCGTCAACCTGTCCTCGTCCCCACCCACATAGACTTGTTCGGCTGAAGGCATATTGTTAAGTTCCTCTTTAGTAAATACAGATACAAAATATTTATTAAAAATACTACTCATCTCTTCATCACTATCTGTTATTTGACCTGTCTCAGTTTTTAATGGACCTATCCTTTCCCTAGTCTTAGTACGATATAACTGAAAAAACCCTTTAGGATTTGTCTTTGCTTGCCCTGCTATGCGAACTTCATAGTTTCTTTTTGCTTTCCTTATCTCTTTTTTAACATTTCTAACCAGTTGTACGAATTCCTGTTCTAAAGTGACCTCCCCATTTTTAATCCTTTTGTACCAAGCTCTCTTTTTACCTATAAGGTTCTTCAAATTCTTTGTTATCCACTTTGGGTCATTAGTATTCGATCTATTCAATTTGTATGGTATACTACGTTCCTGTGCTTTGTTTAGAATATTCTTAAATAAGTTGTATATTGAATCCACATCGAAATCCCCATTTAAGTCACCTATCGCTGGGTTCATGTCTCGGTCCAAGACCGGCCCACACCCCATACCCAAGACTTTCCAATCAATTTGACCCAAAAAATTTCTTAGGCTATTAAAATCAGCTTTTCGAAAATCTGGCACTTTAACAGAATTTTCTCCTACTGGTCTATTCCATTCTATGCTAAATCTGATTTCTTTGTGATCACTGCTCCCTAGCTCACTCCCTATTTCGATGTCATTAATTTGCGTTTCCCTGTTAGTTAATACTAAATCTAAAATATTATTTTCCCGTGTTGGTTCCTTAATGTGTTGCGTAAGAAAGCAATCGTCAATTAATTCTAGAAAATCTTCTGCTTCACTATTCCCTGTTTTGTTCAACCAGTTTATTCCGCTAAAATTAAAGTCACCCATGACATAAATACTGTTAGATCTAGATGCTCTAGATATTTCATCCCATAGATGCTTTGCTTCCATTCTGTCTAAATTTGGTGGCCTATATATTACTCCTATTATAATATTATTAGCTTTTTCGTTTAATTCAATCCAAATAGTTTCTGTGTGTGGCTCTGTTTTGATTCCCTCTTTGAGACTACATTTCAAATTGTCCCTAACATATATGGCTACTCCACCTCCTCGTCTAATATATCTATCTGAGTGAAATAGTTTAAATCCATATATTTGATATTCAGCTAATAGTTCTCTATTTTCTACATTCATCCACGTTTCGGTAAGTGCAATAATATCTATTTTTTCTGTGCAGACAAGAGCATTTAATTCGTTAATTTTATTTCTTAGACTTCTACTGTTAGTGTAATATACCCTAAGTGAATTGTTATTTTGCGGACCTTCTCTTTCCCTGATCGTTTTGCCAATTCCTTTCTCCCACAAACACATACTTTTATTACCTCCTTCCTCCAAATCAATTCCCATACCTCTATCTACTAACAGTTTAAACCCAAACAAACACCTCTAACCACTTCTTCTAACGAGTTCGCAACAGCAACAACCCCAGCTCTCGATAGATGCACCCCATCACGAGCATACATTTCATTTCTTCCATAGAAGTGTTCCCAGTTGTCTATGAAAGATATTGCATTTGATTTGCAATATCTTTCCAGCCGGCAATTGACACCAAGTGCCCTCGATATCCATTCATTTCCCACTCCCTTTCTTGGAAGAATGCCACATATGATCGGGATTCCTCCCTTGCTCCTAACTAACTCTATGGCTGTTTTATACCTCTGAATCAGTTCCTCACTCCTAACTCGACCAACATCATTTCCTCCCACGCTAATGCAAATAATGGGATTGTTCCCATTACCAGCCATAATATCATTCATGTTGTTTATAATATCACCAATGCCAGCTCCGGGATAGCAAACCCTTAACCTGTTCCCCCTATCTCTAGCACAAAACGTTCTATCCAAATACCTTATCTGGGAATCTCCCACAACTAATGTTTGCTTAGGTACTTCCTTTACTTTCTGAGGGGCCTGCGCTTCCTTTCTCTTCGTTGCTTTCCCTTTTGCGCGATCCACAGTCTCTCCACAGCACTCGTCCTCCAAAACGTCAAATGAATTAGAAGTTGCTATGTCGTTTGAAGGCGGCTTTATCAAAGTCTTCTTAAGGCCCCTGTCTTTCACAACTCTCCAAGACGAGGTCCCTTTACTGCTGGTCTCCTCCTTCGTTACTTCTCGTTGTTTTTTGAGCTGACGCACCTCCTCCCGCAGAGAGTCCAACTCTGTCCTCAGGGCTCCCACTAGAGTCACCAGGTCCTTAACTACAACTTCCATATTGCTATGATAATATAACAACACTCAGGAGCTCCGGTTAACACAACCTCTCACTGTGACTTCGACAGACTTCGGTGACTTCGATACCTCACAGCTCTCTGGTCTAGGCCCATCCGCCCAGAGTGTGTCCACCTGTATTCACACCTTCCCGACCGCTGTACCTGCAAAATATTCCCTCGGAGCCCCCTGGCTCGATCCCATTATTACATAACCCCCTCGGCTCCTTACTCTCTCCCCGTATATAGCCTGAGCGCAGCTGCAAAACCATTGCAGCTGGCCCTTATCCCTGCTTTGATGTCAGGGGGCGAATTTCGCCTATAACGTCACGTTGGCTTCACTTCCACCCCCCTTTTTTTTCTAGAATAACTGAGTGTAGCCTCATAGCTTCCCTTCTACTCTACCTGAAGCTCTGTGACATGATCCCGGGGGACCTTCTCAAGCCTAACACTCAGTAATGGTGCCGATGAGGTACTATACAGTATATACATACACATACATTATCACAATAAATACCTCATTAAAATAATTTCACACTTATGTCACTAAAACATCATACTGCCACTGGCTCGCCTCTAGCGAGATTCCTGTAACAACTTAATAAGAAATTAGTATATCTACTTCGCTCGTCCACTGCAACTACCAACACCTGAAATTTTGAAATTCTACATTATAATCTTATCCATAAGACTTACCCACTCCGACACACCATCACCTCTGGTCAACCCAACCACTGATGACCTCATTATAACACCACACTCCATACCAGGCGTCCAAACGCCACAACACTACACCACCCACTACACATGCTACTCTACACCACACTCTACACACTACCCCACACTCTACAAAAACTACCATGCCCATGCACCACTACACACCACACTCTACACACTACCCCACACTCTACAAAAACTACCATGCCCATGCACCACTCAACACCACACTCTACACACTACCCCACACTCTACACACTACCCCACACTCTACAAAAACTACCATGGCCATGCACTACTCTACAGTACATACTATGCTCCTTCTGTGTTCATGACCCCACGAGAGCGGGTCGGATAGCGATGTGTCACCGTCGCCTGTGGACCTTGTCCTCGGTCCTGCGAAGGCTGCTCTGTGTTATCTACCCTTGATTGCCAACTCCTCGTACCCCTACCTATGTTCTCAGCCGCTGGTGTGCTCTCCCCTGGCACACTCCCCGTAGGGTATGGCTCCTCACTTGCCTGACCGGTCAGTGTATAGACGCGGTCTGGGTGACAGGAGAACACGTGCCCTGTGTTTAGCACCTTAACCTTCACTTCTGCATTCTTTTTGCTAATTACCCGACATGGCCCCACAAACTTGGGTGCCAACTTACCTTCTGCCTGAGCGTGCATCTGCTTCACGAATACCCTATCACCTTCATTGATCACCTTTGCTTGGACCTTGTTCCGCGCATTATAATATGCCTCTGCTACCTCTGTCGACTTTCTTAAATGTAGTTTCACCAAGTCAAATGCCTTGGTTGCTCGCCTACAGACAACACTTTTGAAGTCTAACGCATAGCATGGCGGTTGCTTGCTTGTGAACGTCGTGAACGGAAGTCGGGGATCGAACCCATGCAACAAAAAATGCGGGGTTTCTCCCACCGACCTATTGAACGCCGTGTTGAGCGCCGACTCCACCATCGACAAACTCTGATCCCATGCAAGCACATCATCAGCAGCCAAATGCCGCAGAATACTGATTACTTCAGCATTGTGTCTTTCAACCAAACCATTCGCCGATGGTCGATATGCCAGCACTGGAGTATGTGCTCCTTGATACACACTCGCGATGCTTTGAAATACTTGATTGATAAACTCTGACCCTTGGTCTGACACAACTTGTTGAGGAGCCCCAAACCTGGTTAACACACTTTCCACCATGGCCTGGGTCACATCCTCTGCCGACTTAGAACGGAGTGCACTCACCACAGTGAACCGTGTGAGTGCATCCACTGCTACAAATATGTACCTCGCCCCTGAATGAGCTTGTGGTAGCGGCCCAATGAGATCTATGTGTACTCTCTCGAAGGGAGTACTCACCTCCGGCCACCTACGCAAAGGTTCCGCCCCCAACCTATGTGCCTTGTACCTCAGACAACTGTCACAAGAGGCTACATAGACCTTGATATCTTTACCCATGGATGGCCAATAGAACCTTTGACGTGCCCTCTGCAACGTCTTGGACTCCCCTCCATGGCCTGCTGCTGGGATGTTATGACACAGATACATTGCAGTCCTCTGGAACTCCGGTGTCAAGACTGCCTGGTATACTGGTTCAGACCGTATACCCGAAACCCTACCAAGATGATACAACACCTCATCTTCAACCACAAACTCATCCACTGGGGCTGGAAGTGACTTCCTCAACTCCGCACGCTGACCCCTCAAAAACTTCCTTACCTCCCCCCACAGGGGGTGACCTTCCTGACTCCGTATCAACTCCCTCACATTCCACGACACATCTTCCTCCCCCCTTTCACTCACCACTGCTACATTGTGACACCTTGACAACGCGTCAGCGACCACATTGCTTTTCCCTGGTACATGTTCAAAGTTTGTAATGTTAAACTCTGAGAGCGAGGTAACCCACCGTGCCAGCCGCTGACAAGGCTCCTTGGACTCGAACACATACTTAAGGGGTTTGTGATCGCTTCTGAGCCAAATTTCATGTCCAAGCAAGATGTACCGGTTTCGTTGTAATATGAATGTGATCGCTAGCGCTTCCCTCTCAATCGTACTATAGTTCCTCTCTGCAGGACATAGTACTCGTGAACAAAATGCAATGGGACGCTCCCGTCCTCGCTCATCCACCTGAGCTACCACACCACCTATCGCTGCGCCAGAAGCATCCGCATACACCAGAAACGGTTTGCTAAAATCTGGGTGCGCCAAGATACTGCGAGAGCTGACAGCAGCCCTCAGTACCTGGAACGCCTGCTGTTGTTCCTTCCCCCACACGAACTCTGCAAGTCCACTGACCTGATGTAATGGTCTTGCAATTTTTGAAAAATCTTTAATAAATCGCCGATAATAGCTAACCAACCCCAGGAAAGATTTGCACTCTTTCTTGTTCTGTGGAACTGGGAACTCTTGAATATCCCTGGTTTTATCTGGCAATGGACTGATACCCATCCGGCCCACTGTATGACCCAGGAATGTTACCGATTCTCCAAAAAAACTGCATTTTTCGAAATTCACTTTGAGGTTGTGTGACCTCAACCTTAGCAAGAGTTTCCTCAAATTATGCATGTGCTCCTCTAATGACTTTCCCAGCACGATTACGTCATCGAGGTACAGCAACGCTGTGGGACCTATCAACCCCGATAATACACTCATCATTAGCCTACTGAACACAGCAGGTGCTGACTTCAACCCGAAAGGAAGTCGTTTATATTGCCAGAGCTCGTTGCACGCACTAAACGCTGTGATTTCCCTCGACTCTTCCTCCAGCGGTATCTGGTGATACCCACTGAGCAGGTCTAATGTGGTAAAATATTGTGTACCCTTCAAGTGTGTCAATGTGTCCTGTATGTTAGGTAATGGGTATGCTTCGTCTTTCGTCAGCTTGTTTATTCTGCGGAAATCTACGCATAACCTCACTCCCCCATTCTTTTTCCTGACTACTACGAGAGGGCTGTGCCACGGTGAACTGGATGGTTCAATGATATCATGCTCCCTTAGCTGGCTTATCTCCTCTTTCACCTCCCTCTGGTGTGCCACTGGTATGCTATATGCTCTCGTATATACTGGATGTGCGCCCTCTACGTCAATTCTATGTGCTCCTTGAGTAATGCACCCTGGGGGTTCCCCTCTCAACGCAAAAACATCCGGGAACTCCCTGACTAAGCCCCTTAAGGCTTCCTTAACCTCCCTTTCCATGGACATCCTATCCACTATTCCCATTAATTTATCCATTCTATCCTCATCGCCCTCACTCTGACTTACTGACATGGCTGCAATAATCTCCTCCACAGGGTGCCCCCACGCTACCTGTGTATGCCTACTCAAGGTGACTGGCCACCGAGAGGGATTAAAAACCCTCAAACGAATTACCCCTTCATTTATGTCTTCAATAGTCTCCATTATCACCAACCCTGCTGGATTATCCAATGGCTCAATTTGCACAACGTCTACTCCCTTGGCTTTACATGCCATTTTAATCACTAAGGACGCTTCTCCCGGAATGGTGACATCCTTGGGTACCGTGACTGCCCACTGTATATTCTGGTCCCCAGCCGAGTTACCACAGTTACCCCTCACTACTGCTACTCCTTCTCTACTCCTCACCTTGTTAACGTCTACCGCTTGACCCCCACATACCAATTTATTCCCCCTTGCGCTGAACGCTATGGTACATGAGTATTTTTCGAGGAAATAGATTCCCAAGATAATGTTGGTATGTTTCAGCCCTATATCCTGTATTACTACAAAACTATGTTTAAACCATCTATCTTCTAGCTGGAAATCCACAGTTGTCTCACCCAACACCCGCAACGCATTATCCCCCACCGCCGTTAATCTCCTGTTGTTAGGTATCAGCCTGACGTCTGATCCTAACACGCTACGACTCATGATGGACACGGAAGCACCGGTGTCCACCAAGGCTGTATAGATAGTGCCCTTTAACCGTAAATGCACCTTTATGGGATGACCCGACCCGACGGTACACAACCACTGTCCGCCACCCCCTACTGTACACACTGGGTAATTAGGCGGAACAAAAAGCTTACACTGCCAGGCCAAGTGACTACCGTCACCACACAGCTTACACACTTTTGTCTGCTTAGGTCGTTCTGGCTCGTGTTTACCTGCAGTGTACCCCGTTCCCCGGGGATACCCTCTACCGGTACCCTGGTTCTGGTGGTACATTCCTGTTGCTCCCTGAGCAGGCGTGTATCGTGGTGGAGCAGGAGTGAACCTGCCTCCACGTGCCCCTTGATTATAGCCTCCTCGCTGCCCACGAGTACCCTGATGGGGTCCCCACGACACCCCACTCGTATTGTGTCCCTGGAACACCCTTGGCTCCCAGCCCTTATTATTGTTACGTCGAGGAGCACCTCGCCCCTTGCCCTTGGAATGTGTGACCCCCGCCGCGGGTCCATCCTCCACTGGCTGAGCTACTGGGGCCCAGAGCTGAGCCTGTCTCTCTTGCGTGTCTGCAAGATTTGCCTGTTCCTTAGGGGACACTTCCTTGAAAATGTCATCCTCTGTCAGTTTATGTGTCGGGCTATTCTCCGCCCAAAACACTGCATGTTTCACCGCTTCCTTAAAAGACTTAGCTTCCCTGCAGTGTAACGCACTTTCCCGCGGTAATGCACCGAAAAAAACACTCCGTTGCATAGAATCTCTTACTACCCCCGTGAACTGCGTTTCCGTCCGCTCAATCACATCACCCAAGAGTCTTATTCTATGGCCAAACGCCCTTAATTGTTCCCCTGGTTCTCGTTTAAGTGCAGCTAACTGAGCCTTTAGTTCTACTGCATCGTGCTGCACATCGTAATGATCTATCAGTTCCTGCTTAAACTCGCTATAACTATTTATTTCTCTAATTTCCGCCGAGTTGAGCAGGGTCTTTGCTTCCCCTTTCACCTTGGAATATGCCAATGCAATCTTTGCCTGATCCGACCATGACCCCACACTAGTCGCCTTCTCTAGAGCAAAGAAAAATGTTCTAATATCCGTCAGTAACTGACCTTTCGAATCCCGTTTGGCGCCCCAAAACGTGGGTATGTCTCCATATACCTTAGGTCCTGCGTTAGTCGTCTCATGCGTGCTCAACACATTTTTCAACCACTGTGCAACCTGCCCAATTGTCTCTGACGCTGCCGCCTGCGCCGTAAGCAACGCCGCCGTGTTATCACCACTCTCACCCTGACCGACATTACTCGTGGCCTGGCCACTGGCGCCCCTATTACTACCCGTACCCGTCATGGCTACTCGCCCCTTATGTGCTCGTTTATGAACCAGCTTGACGCTTTGCCGTACAGTAACCTTACTTGGCCTTATTCCCTTAATCTCACTAGAATCACTTATAATTTTAAGCCACCATTAACAACGTCACTTATCAGTTATCCACACTACTGTTTCCACCCCTTAGGGGACCTTTCCCTGCCGCACAACGTGGCCACTCCACTTGGCCACACACCTTCCCTTCCTCTCTCCAATATCCACCGTCCTGAACACAACCCGACGTCTACCAATTCCCGAACATTCCCTCACCAACTAAACCAGTAACACACTTCCTTCATCTCTCAAAGTGTTCCAAACCTGTTTGCGCTGCCACCAAATATGTCGTGACGCTGAACCCCGGTTCATTCCGAACACAGCGATTACACAACACATAACACCTTGCCTCAGCAACCGTTACTACCACCGTGTACTCCTACACACACCAGACCCTTGAGGCGTACCACTAGGTTTGTACTGGAACACAATGAATGAACATATGGAAGGTATTTAAAAGCCGTCGGGTTTTGTCATTTAATTACAAAGAATAGACTCTGACAAATAATACTATATTAATTAACATACTCTATTGGTCAATACACTTCCAATACCCATAGACCACTTGACCTCCGCGATCACCACACACACTCGTAACTTCCGCCTAAGTCCCTAATACGGAATGATTACTACAACGCTCCACACCCGGTTAGTCTTACATTCAATACTCACATACTGCAGACTTAACTTGGTCACTAAGATCACAACAGGCTCTCGCATAGCTGTCTGCTACACTTCGCTGCTGCCACAAACGGGGATCCAAAAGGACTTGCTCGTTCAACTTCCACAATCAGACTGACTCCAGTCAGCCATCTACCTCAACCATTTCACCCCACCTCTCAAGGAAGGTATAATCCGATTAACCTTATCCCTAGAGAGGTAATCTTGTTCCTAGAAGCCTGACGAAGAATAATTCCTCTTTCCAGGAATTAATCATTTGGCTAAACAGCTTCGGTCTTAATCCATTGACCTTTCTTAGATATGTGATCCATAGTCTGTCTACTTACATGTACTTTCAATCATCATTCGTTAAGTGTTGTAGTAATGATCCTCTAGCTAATAATTCCTACTAACTTGTGGATTACAACACCAGAACTGAAGGGCAAGAGCTACGAGGAGAGGTTAGAGGCATTAAATATGCCAAAACTAGAAGACAGAAGAAAAAGAGGTGATATGATCACTACATACAAAATAGTAACAGGAATTGATAAAATCGATAGGGAAGATTTCTTGAGACCTGGAACGTTAAGAACAAGAGGTCATAGATATAAACTAGCTAAACACAGATGCCGAAGAAATATAAGAAAATTCACTTTCGCAAACAGAGTGGTAGACGGTTGGAATAAGTTAGGGGAGAAGGTGGTGGAGGCCAAGACCGTCAATAGTTTCAAAGCGTTATATGACAAAGAGTGCTGGGAAAACGGGACACCAAGAGCGTAGCTCTCATCCTGTAACTACACTTAGGTAATTACACTTAGGTAATTACAAGACGAAACTGGAAAAAGTTCAGAGGTATGCCATTAGGCTAGTCCCGGAACTAAGAGAAAAAGTTATGAATTATAAGGAAAGGCTACGGGAACTGCACCCTCATGTCGCTGGAAGACAGAAGAGCTCGTAGAGACATGATCACCACATACAAAATTCTCAGGGGAATTGACATGGTAGACAAGGATGGATTATTTAACACAGGTGGTACATGAACAAGGGGACAGGTGGAAGCTGAGTTCCCAAATGATCCACACAGACGTTAGAGAGAACTTTTTCAGAGTCAGAGAAGTTGTTAAACGGTATGCAGTAGGAAGTGAGATGGTGGAGGCTGACTTCATACACAGTTTCATATGTAGATATGATAGAACCCAGTAGGCTCAGGAATCTGTACATCAGTTGGTTGGCGGTTGAGAGGCGGGACCTAAGAGCCAAAGCTCAACCCTCGCAAGCACAATTTGGTGAATAAATTTAGGTGAGAACAAGAAGAATGTTTTATTTCTTATTAGGGCAAGTATATACTATGCTGCAAGCCAATAATACTCACAGAGTTTCGGGCATGGCAATAGCATCACTGTCGCTCTCGAGGCAAGTAATAAGTGCTCTTATAAGTCCAGGTGGGATGTCGGACATTTTAATGGTGATCTATTGTTAACAATTTTAACACGATCTTCCTCTCTTAAATTTAGAGTGGAAAATACTTTTGCATAATATTTGGAGTCCGTACACTCACAAAAGTAAAAAGAAATGGACATCTCGAACAGCTTATTTCAATATATTACAGAAACAACTTGAATCGTGATGGATTATGCATAATCCATCACGATTGATAGAACCTCAGTTGGCAGTGGTGGAACCTCATTTGAACCCAACCTCAGTGGTGGAACCTCAGTTGGCGAGGTTCCACCAATGTGAATACTACCGAATTGCTGATGAGTTTAAATGAAGAAATTATGGTTTTAAGGTGATTAATTACCTCAGCTGGATGTCGAGTAGGATGGATGTCATTACCACCTAAATAAATAATGGTTAGATGGTGAGGCCACTCTAACGCAGGTGTTAGTGTGGAATTGTTGTAGAAGTTATGAGCTGTTGCTCCTGGTGACCTAAAGATTCTTACTTCAGTATGAGGTATAGGTCTAAGTGTTGTGGGTAATTGACTGTGTCCCACGAGTGCTACCTTATACATGAGGTATAAGTAGCGATGAATTGGTGTGAATTAGGCTAACCTATGTGTTACGCTGCCGGTAGACACAGTTAATTAATGTCGTTAGTCTAGACTACTTCACACGGTGATTAGTTATTACTAATTAGTATATTTATATTTATCCGGTTCGATAAGGTCCATAATGTGGAATATCTGGGGCTTGACTCAATTATTTAATTATTTAATTAATCAATTTAATAACGAAGGACCACCCACTTTTGAGAAAAGAGGGAAACTAATAAAAAGTGATCATAAGAAACACAAGGAAGAACCAGTGTCTATGGATAAATATTAGAAAGAATAATCACTTAAATAAATAATGGACTGTATGGTTAATTAACTAAAGTCAGGGCCTCAAACACCTACATTGGGAAGTATTGCTAGAACTTCATATACGTCTAGGAGCTAGTGTGGTTCGTGCACCAGTTCATTGTTGAATAAAGATTATAATCAATTATTATAGAATCAATAGGTAAATTCAAATAGAAAATATTAATGATTGTTAGAATTAAAGAGCAATCATCTAAGTAAACACATCCATCTCCAGTTCACATGGCAAATACTTAATATGATAATATTATGGATATGTAGAATAAATTGGAGCAATTAAATGTGTACAAAAAAGTCTTAGCTTTAAGACGATTTCTATGACATCGTTCGTGCGTAGTCCTCGTGATCTCAGGATCTCCACATAGAAGCCCTTAGAGGTGAATAACACGAATGTAGTTAACGGCTCGTTGACTCCTCACATACGAGCTGTAATTTAAAGGATATTACGTAGCATTGAACTAGGCTACTTAAATCTCAATATTTATGAAAATAGAAAATAAAGATTAATGCGGTACTAACATTGGATTTTTAGTCGTCTTGCTATGTAACGACAGACTGCCCACGAAATATACAATCTCTAATGATGCATCAAGAAAGAAATATATACTTAGCGATAAGTGCAGTGTATGCTGAAGTCTGCCGGTATCGCGTCTTAGTCTCAAACTTCCACAATGTTGTACACGTGGTTGAGAGTTTGGCTTGAATATCGACGCGTTATTATTTGACCGAGCACTGTAGATCACGTGGAAGAATAATTATTCGTTCTAAGCTGAGTATCAGTGTAATTTTTGCTGATAATCCCAACGTCACGTATCTCAGACTCTGACGCCACGACTTTCCTGTCCAAGTACGGGCGTTCGCTGCTCACTCTGCAACACGAGCCCGCCACACACACAATGGCGTCTCCTCCTCCTCCAACCCGTGTTCCGCATTCACCACAGAAATTATTTATCACGAATAATACTATTTCGCGCAATTGTGGTTGAAATACTTTAATAAAGACTGGGTTGTGATTCTAGGGATTTAAATATTATTGCTTTCCCGTCTAATGGGGGTAAACGAGAAAGGGAGAAGATTTTAGCTTTCTCCGTGGCATTCAAGCGTGACAGAAAAACTATTACTTGATAACAATTGTAACTAAAAACTCTCGATTTAGAATTATTTGGGAGTTATGTTATCCATAAATAATTATCACACGGAATACTGATGATTTTAGACAACCACATTCAATTCTCTAACACACTGGCAATAAATGTGTTTAACTAGATATAATCTGACGCAATACTGGTGCTTGGTTTCGTAAGAATTCCAGCATCCATATGTAGATATAATGGTTAGTTTATGTGAACATTACTGTTTTATTTATTTATTTATTTATTTATTTATTTATGCATATACAAGAATGTACATAAGGAATGTGAGGATACAAATATGGTAATTACAGTCTTGTAAAGCCACTAGCACGCGCAGCGTTTCGGGCAGGTCCTTAATCTAAGAAAATTTTAAGGAGGTAAATACTTGCAAAATTTATAGACAAAAAAATGATAACAGATTACATGAAATGAAAAAAAAAAAAAAAAAAAGATGAGAGAAAATTGTAGGTACAGTATATTAAAGCACATAGGTAGCTAAGATTGATTGCAATGACAGCTTAAAATGGTAGTTGACAACAAATTGGCAGGCACAATACAGCAGAAACAATATAAGATTGATTGCAATGACAGCTTGAATGGCAGTTGACAAAAGTTGGTAGTCACAATACAGCATATGGCTAGCACATAAAAGAAGACAGCAATGAACACAATGATAAGGTTGTTTGATATTACATAAAAATTAGGAGATTGGGTAACACTAGGAACAGAGTAAATTTAAAGCTCAGTGTAGGAAACTAAGAAGATGAAGTTAGGTACTTTTTGGTTTTGCTTTTAAATAAGGCAAAAGTTTTACAGTTTTTCAATTCACTAGGGAGTGAGTTCCATAGACTAGGTCCCTTAATTTGCATAGAGTGTTTACACAGATTAAGTTTGACCCTGGGGATATCAAAGAGATATTTATTTCTGGTGTGGTGATAATGGGTCCTATTACATCTGTCCAGGGAGAGTTTCAGAGCATGGTTTGCATTTAAGAACAGGGTTTTGTAAATGTAGTTGACACAAGAGAATGTGTGGAGGGAGTTAATATTTAGCAAGTTTAGGGATTTAAACAAGGGAGCTGAGTGTTGTCTGAAAGCAGAGTTAGTTATAATTCTGATAGCAGATTTTTGCTGTGTGATGATGGGCTTAAGGTAGTTTGCAGTGGTAGACCCCCATGCACAGATACCATAATTAAGATAGGGGTAGATTAGTGCATAATATAGTGAGAGGAGAGCAGAGTTAGGAACATAATATCTGATTTTGGAGAGTTTGTTCGTTGACATCCATAAGTGGATTTTTTTTAATTCATTATTCACAACATTATTTAGTAAATGTGGGTTGAGGTTTGAGTAGATAAGGGTAGTATCGTCAGCAAACAATATAGGTTTGAGAATATTAGAGACATTAGGCAGATCGTTTATATATATAAGAAATAGAAGAGGTCCTAAGATGCTGCCCTGTGGCACTCCAATGGTAATTGGTAGAGTGGAAGAAGTTGTATCATTGATGGTTACATATTGGTGTCTGTCACTAAGATAGGATCGGATGTAGTCCTTACTTTTACCCCTACCTTCGGATGCAGTCAAGGTCAAGGCCTCGGATTCCATAATGCTGGAGTTGAAGTAAGAGGTAGTTGTGATTAACAGTATCAAAGGCTTTTCTTAGGTCAATGAAGAGTCCAATCGGAAACTCATTTTTGTCAAGGGCTGAGTAGAAGATGTCAAGGAGACTAATGATTGCATCATTGGTGCTCTTTTGGGACCGGAAGCCAAACCGGCAGGGGCTGAGTATGTCGAATTTTACGAGGTAGGAATAGAGCTGTTTGTAAATAATTTTTTCAAATATTTTTGATAGAATGGGTAGATTTGATATTGGTCTATAATTGTTTATGTCCGCCGGATTGCCTCCTTTATGGACTGGCGTTACTCTTGCTTTTTTGAGGATATCAGGGAAGGTGTGATAATCTATAGATTTGTTGAACAGTAGTGCTATGAGTGGGGCAAGGGCATGGGAGGCTCTCTTGTACACAATGGACGGAATTTCACTGGTGTTCCCTGCCTTGGTTTTTAGAGAATGTATGATGGACACAACATCTGCCGGGCTGATTGGTGAAAGGAGAAGAGAGTTTGGATAGCTGCCTGAGAGATATGTGTTAATATGTGTCTGAGTCTGTGGGATTTTACTGGCAAGATTAGCACCAACCGATGAAAAGAAACTATTAAATTCATTTGCCATTTCTAAATCAGTTGACGGTATATCCCCATCCTCGTAGAGTTTTATTTGGTTATGTGAGTGTTGTTTAGTTCCTAGGATACTAGAGATAGTTTTCCAAGTGCTTTTCATGTTGCCTTTTGCTTCATTGAATCTATTCACATAATATGCAAGTTTTGCCTTTCTTATGATACTGGTAAGCATTGATGAGTACCTTTTAGCTACTTCCTTTAAAACTAGGCCAATCCTAACTTTCTTTTCATATTCATGTTTCTTGTTGATTGAGTTGAGAATGCCACTTGTGAGCCATGGATTGTTTAATCTTTTGTCAGTTACTTGCTTGGTAAGAAGGGGACAATGAAGGTTGTAGAGGCTTAGAGTTTTGGAGATGAAGAGGTTAGCTAATGAATTTATATCATGGGTATTATGTTAGTAAGTTTTAGTGACTACTGTAGTTAGTATATAATAATACTGATTTATTATAATACAATAGTATTGTATTAGTGTTGGAAATTTCCAACAGAGACGAGGAAGAAGACACAGGGGACACGACAGACCGGGTAGAAAGAAGGGGAACCCCAGACAGAGGACCAGGAGGGGGACCCTTCGGGACAGAACTCAAAGGAACAGAGGAGGGGGCAGTGGGCGTATCAGGGTCCAAGGCCCGGAAACAGTTGTGAGTCTGAGGAAGGAGGGAAGGACGAGGAGAGGAAGAGCGCAACACGCGAGCATAAGAGACGTTAGCATAAGGCGGGAGCCGGCGAACCTGGCGTCTCGCCTCAGGAAAAGATAAATGCTCCCGGTGCTTCAAGTTGAGGACGGCTGCCTCAAGCTTGTAATGGATACAGGCACGGGAGAAGGTAGGATGGGCCTCACCGCAGTTGAGGCAGCGAGCATGGGGAGAAGTGCACTCCGACTTAGAGTGACCTTCACCCCCACACAAAGGACAGAGAGAGACAGTCCCAGACCAGCGGAGGGCACCATGCCCAAACCTCCAGCACTTGTTACACAGCCGAGGAGAAGGAATATACTCCTGGACAGAGCACCTAGTACCAGTAAGAATGACAGAGGATGGTGATCTACCATCAATGGTGATCTTCACAACACGAAGGGGCTGACGGCGACGACCACGAGGGGGACGAGTGAACGAGTCAACCTGGAGGACAGAATGGCCTTGGGCATCAAAGATATGCCGAATATCATCGTGGCAATCCTGCAGATTCCGAACACCGGTTGCAACATGGGGCGGGACGAGAATAGTGCCAACACTGGCATTAATCTGGACATTCTTGGAGACCCGAACAGGGATCTCGCCAAGGCAAGACAAGGCGGCCAAGCGGGAAGCTGCATCCTGAGAAGGAGCAGCAACGACACGTGTACCGAGATGAGTGGGGTTGAAGGTAACAGACGCATCCACGGAATCAACAAGATGCCGATGGAGGGAGAAATCGTCAGGAGGCGTAGAATCAAGAGGGAGGAGATCAAAGTATTTGGCCCATGAAGCGGGACCAAACAAGGCCTGATACGCGGCAGTACAGGAAGGAATCGAGCGAGTGCGGCCGGGGCGCGAACGGCATTGAGAACCCCCAGAGAGAGAGGGGTTAAAAGACGCAGTAGTCACAACGAGAGACTTAGCCGCACCAGGGGACGAAGTGGTCACCACTGGGGGCTGGAGGCTCGACCCAACCACAAAGGAGGGAGGGGAGCTGGGGGAAGAAGTCAGGACGGTCAAAGGAGGAGCAAGGTCGGGGCCCAACGCAGCAGGAGCTACAGAGCCTGGTTTTCCAATACAGGCCGACTCGGGGGCTTGGTCGCCCACCCCACGAGCCTGTGAGGGTTCAACTGAAACATTTATCGACATAGAGACGAAGAGAAAGAAATTCATCCACGAATGTGCCCCATACCCACCATGGAGCCACAATTAGAGGCAGGACACCCAACAGGAAGCTATCGCCGATCATGCCGGGGGCCCCCTAGGGGTGCGTCGTGAGTATACGCCCCACAAACGCCACCTTAAGAACCGTCAGTCCGTCGAGATCGGGTTCAGCGACGAAAGCAGGGATTTACAATAAAAGGTTCCCCTCGCTCGAGACGTCGGGTACTACAGTTCTACGGGTGCAAGAGTATGCCTCCTCAAGCACCCGGGCGTCAAAATAGAAGAAGTCCAAAGAAAGATCCAAAACAAGCAAAAGGTCGGCAGGAAACGACAAGCAGATAGGAGAAGAGGGGGAAGAAAAACGAAACAGAAGGAAAAGGTGCTCAGCACAATTGGAGAGGACGGTAGCAGGAGCACAAGGCTAGAAAAGGACAGAGGACTGCCCCAAGGAGCATCACACTCCGGCAGCCGCCCACTAAACCCCCCCCTCACGGCATCAACGAGCTGAGCGGGGGGGGGGGGGGGGGGAAGCTAACTTATCCCTCATAGATAGTAATTATGATGAAGCTATACAATTGTTGGAAGTTAATTACTGCAACAGAGAAATGTAGCTATTTTATATTGTCAATTAGTAGATATAAGTTCACCCTGTAACAGACCAGACTCCCTTCAGAACTTCAGATTTGAAGTAGAGTCTCTCGTGAAAGCATTAGGTACTAAAGTAAATGTATAATCTTCCGAATGGTCACTTTAATTACTCCTTCGGAGGTAACTTCCTCGTAATATTTTAGCAGAAATCTGCTCCCATTACAAGACAGAGATTATCTCTCTTGATCATATATTTTAGGGACTGAAAATCACTGTCAATAGGCTAAAGGCTCATGAAAAAATTAAATCTGAACCCAAACAGCCTAATACTGAGAATTCAGTGAAAACGAAATTGACTTCAGTTAAGTCTAATAAATGCAAAACTAAATTTACTACTCCCGCAGCATGATGTTAGAGTAGTAACATAGGTAATTATTCTTTGACTCCCACTGAAACTGTAGTTAATAGACCTGTTAAGTCGACTAATCCTGAAGGAGAGATAGAGAATGTTTTTTCTGCAATAAGGAACACCTCGCTTACAAGTGCAGTACCGTAATTCTAGGATTAAACGTCTTCAAGGATTTCACAGATGCACAAAATGCATGGGTTCTCATGACCCTAATAACTGTACCGTTACCCTACGTGTGTGAAATAAGTGAGGTTTATTACTGGACCAAACAACGTGGAATGAATTTGTTGCTGTCAGTTGGAGAAAAATTACTTACAGGACCGGTGCTACCTCAGCAAAAAATCTACACCCACAATTAACCAACATAATAATTTAATCATAGTGGCGTGACTAGGCTTAGAATAGTCACCACTTCAACTCAGAGATATAGCTGAGGATGATTCTGATCCCTCCCCCCCCCCCCGCGCCGTATATAAATTATGGGATTTAGACACCTTAGGTATCGTCCCTGAACAACCAAGTCCAGATGACACATGGACTTACCAACAGTATCTCAACTCAGCCATCTATCATGATAACCAATATTGGTTTAAATTGCCATAGAAGCTGAACACACTCTCAGCTGGCAATTTACAGGCAAAGCATATGGCGCAGTAGTCTATTTAGTAAACATTCAACAATCATTTATACTTACTTTTAAGGGTAGAGTGGATCCAATTAAGAAAAGGTCACTACCCCAAATGGAGTTAACAGCTTTATTAATGGGTGTAAGACTGACTCATTGCCTGATTAAGACACTCAATAATATTTAATTTGGCGAGATAGTAGTGTGGTCAGACAACGAGGCAATCTTACAATGGGTAAAAAACAACAATAAAACTCCCTACGTCAGTAACAGTTAGGGAAATACGAGAACTAGCAGCTGACTATAAATTGAGACATGTCCCCACCAAGGACAATCCAGCTGACTATTAGGAGGTTTAACTTTAAAACAAATAGTGAAAACCGAGATGTGGTTTACAGGACCCCAATGGTTGGTTAGTGGTCAGTGACCTAAACAGAAGCCACAAGTCATAGTGACCAATATTACTGTCCCCACTCAAAATCTTACTAAAGCATCCATAAGAGTCAAATACTCATACTCCGCCCCAGTAAAACAGAAACAAGCAACACTTAGTGGTCCAGCTAGTGGCTTAGGGCCCCCGCAAAAATAACCCTGAAAAATAAAACTGTCCCCACTGTGGATCCAGAGACCCCTCGAACATTAGCTAATAATCCTAACCCTTAGTCTAGCTTTTGTAAATTGCTAGGAGTTACTCAAGTTGTATTTGATTTCCTTAATAATCTAGGAATTAAAAATCAATTTCCTAGTCCCCTCAAATACTGGGTCAAACAAGCTCAAATAGAGACTTATGGAAGAAATTATGAACATCTTCCAGACAAATTAACCAAGTCCCTGGGCATTTGGTTTGATTCTGATAATAACAACATCTTAAGGCGTAGAGGACGTCTGCTTCATGCAGAAATTGACTTAGAAGCTAAGAATCCTATGCTTTTGTCTCGTCACTACATCATAACTAAACTTATAGTTTTACATCAACATGAACATGGTACATTACATGGTGGAGTGCTAGACACTCACTGATTTACGACAAATATTTTGCTTCCCCAAGGTCGCCAAACTGTCAAGTCCCTTATTAAATCTTGTGTGATCTGCAGGAGGTATAGTGCTCGAGTGTGTCCTTACCCAGGGCCTCCACCACTTTTTAAAGAGAGTTGTCCACCTTCGTCCCTTTGAGACCACAGGTGTAGATTACACAGGAACTCTTATTTTAACAGGCACTCCAGATACATTTCCGGTGAAAGCCTATATATGTTCCTTCATGTGTGCAAACACACGAGGCGTACACTTTGAAGTAACTTCTGACATAAGTGCAGAAGTGTTCCTACAAGACTTTCGTAGGTATGCAGCCCGTTCATCTTGTCCCAAACCATCCAGAGGTACGTTCAGTGCTCAAACAGACTGTGCCAATGGAAATTTATAACTCCTAGAGCACCGTGGCAAGGAGGATTTTACGAGCGCATGGAAGGCACTGTGAAGAAATACTTAAGAAAATCTCTACACAGTGATACGGTAAAATGACTAAGTGCAGTGGATTAGGGCAGATGGAATGCCACGAACATAAAAACAAAAAAAAGGAAACAAATTAAAATAAAACTGCTATGGTGACTTCTTCACGGTGTGGTAAATGTAGGATAAAATACAGGAAACTGGAAAAATTTAATTACTTTAATTACGAAAAAATTCATCTTAACAAACTGACAAAATTAATCAAAATAAGCCATCAATCAAAAATCAAAATAGAACACAATCAATCAGGCAAGTTAACCTTACATTAAAGTACTTAAAATAAATGGTGCTGAAAATACTGAGTACTGGCTGCGTAAATCTACCAGCACTCAGGAAAGTGTGGGAGCAAGTCTAGCAATTTGAGCTCTGAGGAGTATTCTGCTGGTGGTGGTGGTCGGCGTCTATTTATATGGGACTGGACCAATGTAGGTGGCGCTGGTGTGACGATAACTGGGAGCCGGCTCAGACAAACTAGCAGAGTGCTTGTTCCACGCCGGTGGTGTGAGCTGGCCACAACCAGGTGTGCTGGGGGTCACGGGTATTGGAGAGTAGGGTGGAGTAGACGTCTGAGCACTAGTTCTTGCTCTTGCTATAAATTCTTGAATATGCAGACGTGGTGGTAGAACAAGTGATGATGGAACAGGCTCAATCTTCTTCTCTAGGGAGAACCTTGTGACAACTCCCCCTCCACCCAAAGCCTGGTCCTATTGCTTGTTCGACTGCAGTAGAATGTTGAGTTGAAGTTTTTTTTTATTCATAGATAAAAAAACAAAGTACAAAAACAGGGAACAAGTACGAAATAACAGATAAATACAAACAATCGTGCTAATACATGAAATAAAGCAAACACCAGAAAAACAGACATTAAAATACAAACAAGAGGTCACAGGAAAGCACAGAGGACACAAGCAAAGAAACCCACAAACAGCATGGGACATAAAATGCATACAATACACAACAAAAAAATGACATAAGTACAATAACAAAAATGTACAAGAAAAAATACACAAAAGTTACAACAAATGACCAGGAAATCCAAAAACTACACATAAGAACATAAAGAGCATAAATTACATACAAAGAATAAAGCAATTTCAAGGACAAAAAAATAATTACACACACACACTTAGGGCAAGAAACACAAGGCAATAATAACAAAAAAAAGAACCACACAGGGAACTGAAAAGACAGAAAAACAAAATGCACAAAAACCATGCCAACGACCAAAAGGCCGTACGGACACAAGTACATAATAGAAACTATAGACAAAGCTAAAAGCAATACATGACACATACCCAAGGCAAGAAACACAAGACATTAATAACAAAAAACAGAACTACACAGGAAACTGAAAATACAGAAAAACAAAGCCCAAATACATGCAAACGACCAAAAGGCCGTAAGGATACAAGTACATAAAATAAACGATCACCACACGAAACACACCACTACAGCAGCACAAGAGCACAACCAGCCACACATAAGACACACAAAGCTGCAAGTATAGACCCACACCCAACCACAAAGCCAATCACACAGAACACACAAAAATCAAACAGGAGGATATTTCTCAGGGTATGTATACAGCGGATACCGCCGCTTATAAGCCTCCCATACCAAATACTCCAGTTCCGTAGGGGCACGGCCCTCACGAACTCGCGGGTACTCCATATGTTCGGGGATTACCACATCCGGCGGAAGCGGGCGCCACCGACCCAACACGGAAGGCTGGGACATCGCCGCCGAGAAAGCAGGAGATACCGGAACAGCGGGCGGAGGCCGCCCATCGGGCCCCACACGAGGGCGCCCACTTCGTTCTGTAATAAACCCTCAATGTCCCTTTTGTTATCACCCTGAACCTTTCAATTGTAACCCTTCTCTGTACTCTGTGAACGGCTCTCTCTTCGCTCAATACCCCAGCTTAACTCTGTTACAGTCCATTATGACCCCTCACTGGACAGCCACGAATATAAACTGAATATTAAATGAGGAGGGCATAACAAGGATAGGGGTTATTAATTTATTACTAATTATAAAATAAAAACATTAAACACTGCCACCACCTTATAAACATAAATGAATGTGTCTAAAATTATTGAGACCCTAGGAAGGAAGGGACTCAATAATCAGGGAACTCAAAGTAAATGACTCTTAATGGATTAAACCTGTAGTCTTACGGAACTGAACGGGAGATTCTAGAGCGACTTTACTATTCATAAGATGGAGAACACAGGAGAATTTCTAGCACAGCAAATGAGAATCACAAGAATGAATAACGCAGTCATTAATCAAAGGGAACAGATAACTAAACAAAAATTATGTTAATATTTATTTATTTATCGGAACCAGTATATTTAAATCAAAATTGAAACATAGCCTACTCTAATAAAAATTTATCATCTCCTATGAGGCACGGCCTGTAATACCAGTGTTACAACTCAAGTGCACTATACCTTAAATATTGCAGCTTGCCAAAGGATGTTGATTGGCTGCCCACAGGTCAGTTGACCTGTATGTACCTCAGCCGAGGTCCCCAGACACACTAACACTTCTTTCTTAAAAACGCTCACCAGTGGGACAGGATCCACCCCCTAGTTCCTAGGCTCACATTAACTCCGCCTATCCCAAGCCTATGGCCAATCGATTTTACCATGACTAGGTGCTCTAGAAACCGGGTCAATGGCATGGGCAGGCGCTACCCTGTGAGGCCCCGCCTCCCCAGGCCTACATGTCTTTAACCAATCCGAATCAGGCTTGACCATAAGGGTCAATTCCTCTTGACAGAAAACTCCAAAAACTGGGAAGACACCAACGACTTTCCTGGCTGGGCACCCACGTGTAACTTGAGATCACAAGTTTATTAGCCCTGGGGTAATATACCCAAATTCGTCACTGGCCCGGAGGACAGGAGAGAGAGGGGAGCAAGTGGCTTCAAGCTGTTTATGACCCCCGTGACAAAAGACAGAAATGACCCAAGGGAGAGTAGGCAAGCGAAGAAGGGAAGGAGAAGATAAAGGGGGAAAGGGGCTATGGTGTGCATATACCATTACAGTTCTATGCCGGTCATCGCACCGAGCCCAGCGGAGGGTGGCACCGCAGGCGCCTCAGGGCCTCTGCCAACCGGAACAGGAGCAGAGTACCCCTGTCGCACATCCTTTGACAACACCACGACGAGGTCGCGGTCACAAGGGGCAACCGCCCACTGAGGAGAGCCACCAGCAGGGGCACAGTGTCCAACACAGAAGGCAGCACATCGCCGCCTACAGCATCATCATCCATGGCATCACGCTCTTCTGCCCACGTCCGGTTAGGTGACGCACCCCGAGCCGAACGACGGCGCATAGAAATAGGCCGTTGATCGTCGGAACTGTGACCCCCTACAAGCGGTGCCCCAAAAGAACCATCGGCAGGCGGCCCCAAAGCCGGGGCAGCACGACCACGCAATACAGCAGCCTCAACGACGCAGGGCAAAAAGCCACTACCATCCAAGGAGACCGGATTCGGAGAAGGAAGAGACACAGCAGGCGGAAGGTTAGACTCCAGCACACGTGAGGTATCCAGCGAGGGCGACGGAACCGGCAGAGGAGAAAAGGCACGCGTCAACGAGGAAACTACCAGAGGCGACGATGCAGAGGGCATGGGCGGAGTCATACTCACCACCGCCCCGACAAGCACATGTTCTTCTGCAGGAGATGCAGCCGCCACTCGTACAGCACCATCCAAGGCCACCACGGAAGCAACCGGATGAGGATGCACCGTCACATCCACCGAACGGCGAAGGCCAAAAGCAGGCGCCCATAGGTCCCCTGAGCTCACTGGTGGGGCAGACAGATCAGGTCCAGACGGAGTGACAGCTGGAACCGCCGCAGGAACCACACCAGGCACCTGCACAGAACGAGGATCCGTCGGGGAATCCCCACGCACAGACAAGCGGAGAAAGTCATCCTCCAGGAAAACTGAAGGGGCCTCAGCACGATAAGCGTCGCAACCGGCCGCTACGTGGCCCTTAGCACCACACCGGAAACACGTGCGGGTTTGACCTTGATAAAAGATCCATAGTCGGAGCGCCAGCTAGTCGGGGCAGAGCCCCGACTAGCGGGCGCTCCACACCTCCCACAGCAAACCACCACTCAGCAACGGCAAACGACAACTGACCTGTTGAGTTGAAGTGGAAGAGTCCACCTAGTGGACTCTGGAGAGCGCGTTGGCGACGACGTTGTCGGAGCCCTGGATAAAGAAGATGTTGATATTCTACAAATACATGGCCCAGCGAAGCAAATGTAGGTGCTGGTTGGTGAACTGTGTATGCTGCAGGAACTGAAGAGAATGGTGCTTGTGGAAGATGTTGAGGTAGCACTCCAGGACTCAGTGAAGTACAAGTTTGTTGTACAGACGAGCCTACTGAATGGATCAGCGAGAGTGGTGATCCGAGGAGATTGTGAGATGGTTCATCAGATGCAAGGCCCAGCGTAGCAAGTGCTGATTGGAGAACTGGGTCAGCAGTAGGAACCGAATGAGGTTGTGATACAAGATGTTCACATGGTGCTACAGGAGTCAGAGTAGTTTCGAGAACTGATCCTAATGTAGGGACCGACGAATATGGAGGTCCTAGAGGATGTTGAGGTTGTGCTGCAGGACCCAGCGAAGTACTAGATTGTTGTTGAACTGGGGCGTCTGCATTCACCGAAGAATGTTGAAGTCCGGGGAGATGAAGTTGTAACCTAATAGATTTGATAGTTCGTTGTGCTGCACGCCTGGCAGGATGTTATGTGGCTCCTCAATGATGATTGTAGCTGGAGTGCATGATCCCATCTCGCTGTGGTATGATGGTGTTCCTATCGCTAGGGTGGAAGACTGAAGGTTCTCTAATACCTGGCAGGGCGAGAATGGAGTTAGTACAAAACAAGGATTTATGCCTTTCAAATGCAATAAAAGGTAAATTTGTCTAACAATATTTTAGCTGAGGGCTAGTAAAAGTTGTCTGGAGGAGCACGTTTATTTGGATTAGGTTCGTATAGAGCAGGATCTTTCCTGGTGGTGGAACAGATCGAGAATTTAGAACCATTGCAGTCAGGCAAAGTACAACAAGAAGGACCAGACAATACCTTAGAGACATTGATTGTCTTACACATGTCGTTAGAGAAGATGTGATCACATTTGCTCTGACTTTCCTGGGCATGTCCGCACTGCTTCCTGAGGTGCTTCACAGTTCCTGGACGGAAACAGCTGTGGAAAACCTGGTGGTAGAACACGGGATATTACTTATATGTACGTTACCTGAGCTTGTCTGAGACAGAAGCTCGTCATGGTTGTTGATGGAACGGCTGAACGGCTAAGAAGACTCTGATACCTGCATTAGTGGTGCCTTGAATAGAGGAGCGTTCGGCTTACCTGTCATCTGAGACTTTTTGCAATTTTTCACTAAGTTTTTCATATCACGAATCATTCCTGGCCAGTAGTAATCTTGTTTCAGGGTCTTGTAGGTCTTGTAGAAACTGCAGTGTGAGAGAGATCAATGGACCAGATGCAAGATATCTGACCGTAGGCTAGTGGGAACTACTAGTTGTTTGACATTATCCCGATTGTTGTCCTCCTTCACTTTGCCGGGTATATAATAGCGGTAGAGCACTTTATTCACAACAAAGAACCCAGAGATAGAGTTAGGTTGTGTCTCAGCCTGTAAGAATAAAGATGTTAGCGAGAAATCCTCTCTCTGCAACTTACGGAACTCCAGCATGGTGAGACTCGGTGGGAGGCTCCGTGAATCTTGAGGTACAGCTGAAGCAGATAGAGCAGCTGGTTGCGGGAGTACGGATTGTGCACGTGTCGTCACCAGGACAGGATGGGAGACGTCATCAGAATCATATGTTGCTTGTATCTCTTCTTTAACAAACTGCGAGATAGGATTTTCCATTGATGAGTCACATACCTGGGTTTTTCTTTGATGATTAGATTTGTAGGTTATTGGTCTTCTGCCAAGTCGTTGCCCAGGAGGAGTTGAACTGACATGGGAAAAGGCTTTTCCCGGATGGCGATTTGGACTTCACCTTATATTAACGGACAATCCAGGCGGACTCTGGCAAGTGGATAAGGGGTAGTTGCAGTACGATCCGTAATGAGGACAGTCTCTCGGGTGTAGGTGACGTTGGGTTCAGTTGACTTCAGAAGAATAGATTGTAAAGCAACTGTGTTCCTCAATATATTCACTTTCAACCTTCCCTCCGAATCTCCACCGCTGGCAGAGAGTTCCGGAGTACAGGTGTGTTACGACCCTAGACCTCTGGGTATGGTTCCTCTGTTGCTGTTGTTAAACATATGTAATAATACAGCCTTGCCTCAATAAGTGTCTAGGGGTAAAAACAAACTGCTTACGTAACAAAGCAATATACTTAAAGTAAGAGTAACAAAGAACATACAAATAACATAAATGGAAAATGCAGGTAGCCAGAAATATTAATACACTAGTAATTAATATTACAATATCCTTATATAAGCACCGGTCATTTCTTTACAACATAAATGAATAGATGGGTTTACACATAATGGTCTAACCAGGAAATTAGCTATGTTACTAAACAATAAACATATACCACAGACTTAGCTCAACACATGTCTCCACCCGCCAGTTCTACCAACGGGACTAGCGTTCCTCCAGCATTCGCGGCATTGTGTCTACCAAAAAAGACCAAACTAAAACCCACATGAAACCTCATGATACTCAGCTAACAACGAGAAATTAAGCTAACAAATTAAGAACAAAGCTAACAAATTTAGAACATAATTATAAGTAAACTTATGTGTATATAACACTGCTAAGGTGTAAAAAGAAATTAAGTACAATCAATAAACAGGAATAATTCCCAAGGTGAAACATTGACGCTAGCTTGATACACGGCCCGCACACTGGAACATCCCAAATATGGTCAACCCCCCAATGAGACGCCACCGACTCCCCCCACAGGAATAAACATGCAAATAGCCTAACAAAATATTCAATACAGGCACACTACAGCTCGCTACAAACACATCAAACATAATTATACTGGAACACAGCTGGATATCATGTTATATTTACATATCTGGGAAAAGAAATAATGGACATACATATTTATCACGATGAATGTTAGAATGAAACACAGATTCGCAACAAGGTGTCTGTTGAAGAGAGAAAGATCAGTGGATGAAACAAAAATATTCATCACAGGCTTAGGACTTTTATGAATTTTAGGAGGAGGTGATTTGGGCTTTGTCTTACTGCTGACTTTACAGTGAGGACTGGTACACTCTTCTATTGTATGTCTAAAGGTTCTGCAATAATGACAATACAACGCAGAGTTTTCATTACTGGTACTCACTTTGACTGGAGTAAACCAAGACGTCTTACTAGAAGGTGTGTCGGATGGTACTCTATGAATGAGACTGTAGGAGTCAGCCAACTGTGCACATCTAGTAGGGTCGGTTTCTTCCTTGTCTGCTAGGTAGGACGTATGGAATTAGGTACACGCGTAAGGAATTCTTCCATCAGGATGAGGTTGATGAGATCTGTAAAGGTGGAGACTTGTGCTGCTTCCAGCCACTTCATGAAATATCTCTTTTTGTTATTTGCAAACTCTAGGTAAGTAGTAGCACTCGCTTTAAGGTAATTCCTAAACTTACGTCTGTAGTTCTCGATAAATAGGAGGTAGGCATCTAGCACTGCCTGTTTCAATACCTTGTAGTCGGTTTCAGACGCCATAGTACTGAGAGTCATGGCAGCCCCTACATGTCAAATGACACCTGAGAAGTACAGACCACTGATCCTGAGGCCAGCTGAGTTGGTTAGCTAGAGCCTCAAATGAAGTAAATAATATATAATTTTCTGTCTCGACAAAAGATGGCATCAACTTAATTGCATAAGAAAGATCGAAACGTACCTGGAGGTTAGCTTCCGCTTCCTTGCGCTGAGTGTGGTGTGTAGTTTCCAAGTCAAGCTCTTTTCTACCGTTTTGTAGAGCAATGGCGGCTTGTTTTTCAGCATGTTCACGTTGGAGTTTACGTTCTCTTTCTCTTACTTTAAGGGCTTCCTGTTCACGCTCACGTTGGAGTTCAAGCTGTTCCCTCTCACGTTCACGTTGGAACTCTAGTTGTTCCTTCTCACGTTCACGTTGCAGTTCAGCTTGTTTTTTTTTTGTAGAGCAAGTTGTTCCTTCTGTATCTTGAGAGTTTTCTTCTGACGTTCGCGTTCTAGAGTGGAAAGCTCTATCTTCAATTTCATGGCTGCTAAGGCGCTCTTCATGAGATTCGGATGTAATATTATCATTGTCTAATAAGTGGTCAAGTATAAGGTTATGGAGATAAGTTTTAGTGGCTCCATGGGGGGGCAGTAATGTGGTACTCATTTACAAGAGTTAGCATCTCCGCCTTGGTGGCATGAATTAGTGTGCCCCACTTCATCGTTTGGATTCTGCCTGAACGCTGTTAGACGAAACATGGTGAATAGAATGATAGAAAATAATGTGCAAAGAAAATACCTCAGTTGATGTACCAAAATATGAGATGTCAGACTGACAGGATGACATGGCAACTGTAAACTATCCTATTTAAACTTTATAGTCAAGTTTACAACAGTTAACTTTAGTAATTGAATTGATTACTTAGATCGAAAGTGAAACGAATACGTAGGGAATCTTGAACCCGGTACTCTATATGATGAGGACAGGGGCAAGAGGGATCCTACTGGAATTGTGAAACATAATTGTCTCGAATGTAGTCCAAAAAATTTAGGGATTTCTTACCTGGTCTCTAATTGACGAGAACAAAGGTAAGAGGCTTCCTACTAAAACTAAATAGTACTTACAGAGTTATCAGTCACTGTGCTCTGGAAAAAAATGCTAACTCCCTACCTGTGTAAATACCATATATTTGACCAACGCGTAGGGGTGCGGAAAGTATTAATTTATGACGAGAACTGCTGTATGGGTCCTAACCGTATAACGTAGTCCGTAATGCTAGAGGAACTATGGCCCCCTGTGTCCTCCTATGTTCGGGTTGTAAAGACGTGGGCGTATTAGCCCGGAGGAGACAGACCAAAGTACCAGGGGTACCAAAGTGGGTGATCTGCCGTAATGAGAAGTTCTCCTGTAGGGAGAAGAATATGGTGGAAATCACAGGATATAGCAAAGATTATTAAACAACCAATTACGAGTATGACTCGTGCCATAAGACACCACGTAATCCAAAGTCATCCAACAGTCATATAATGCTACATCTGGAATGTAAACAGTATTAAGCACCATCAAAATCACTCAAAATAGTAGTTCTGAAAAGACACAGGCAAACTTATAATAAAGCCAAGTACACTTACCACAACTTTATATGAAGCGTCTAGGAGCATACCTGAGTGAGGGTCCTAGGACAGGTCCCCAAATATATGTTACGGTAAAATGACTAAGTGCAGTGGATTTGGGCAGATGGAATGCCACGAACATATAAAAAAAAAGTAAAAACAAATTAACAAAAAACAGCTATGGTGACTTCTTCATTGTATGATAAATGTAGAATAAAATACAGGAAACTGGAAAAATTTTAATTCTTTAATTATGAAAAAAATCATCTTAACAAACTGACAAAATTAATCAAAATAAGCCATCGATCAAGAATCAAAACAAAAAACAATCAATCAGGCAAGTTAACCTTACGTTAAAGTACATAAATTAAATGGTGCTGAAAATACTGAGTACTGGCTGCGTAAATCTACTAACACACAGGATAGTGTGGGAGCAGGTCTAGCAATTTGAGCACTGAGGAGTATTCTGCTGGTAGTTTTTATTTTTTTTATTTTTATAAAAGAAATATACAAAGTATAGCACAAGACACAAGACAAGAACATAATAACAATAACATAATAATAAGAACATAATAATAATCACAGGTACAGAAGAAAACAAAACATCACGAGAACCTAGAAACTCCTGGTACATGAGGCTGAATACAAAGTTAAACAAAAAAAATGGACACACAACAAACACATGTACATAGAAAGGCACAAAATAGCGTTCACATAATAAACCAACACACACGCACTCACACAAGACACACACAATCACATAAATAACACAAAGCAGAGTCACACTGCACACAAAACATATAAGTAACATAAAACAAATTACGGCCAAGGCCCAGGTACAGCAACTTGACAACCCCAAGAAAGAACCAGGGGCGAACAGCAAAACACCGAGACACACGCACCACAAAAACACTCACCCTAGGAAGAACATCAATTTAGCAACAAAACAGCTGCACCAACCCACACAGGGCACAAACAACGGCCCACGCAGGAGCCAGCAAAGAAGCATACCCACACCCCCACACACCTCCACACAACAAACCGAACACACAACCACAGGAGCAACCACTCACACACCCATCCCAACCCCCTCCAAGGAGGCCAACCGGAGGGCCGGGGACCGAAGACAAAAACGAAAAAGCCCCACCCTCCAACCCACAACCAAAAGCCCGACCCACGACCACACCCAAAAACCACCCCACGCAAACACCCACCCGTGAACCAACCACAAAACTCGCTCGGAAACGCGCGCTGCACCCACCACCACGTGAAACACAAACGGCCTCTCAAAAATTCTGAAAGCCTAACAACCCCATAACCCTCCCTCCGACCCACCCACACACAATACACATAGTCAGCAACGAGAAGACATAACGTATTGCGCACCCAGCACAACCGCCGCAGAAAGGACAAAAACAAAAACCTCAAAAGGCCACCCCGACACCCCGGCCCACAAACCCCAACCAACACGTCCCGAAACCAATCAAGCAAGCCCCTCAACCGCTCACAAAAAGAAAAGACATGCAACTGAGTCTCAGGGAGGCCACAGTGCACACACGCGTCAGAGGCACGCAAACCCAGCATGCACAACCGCGCATTCGTCGCCAACGACAAATGCAAGAACCGAAACAACAATTCCCGCTGTTGCGGTGCCAGAAACCGAGCCCCCAACGCCACCCACACCACCCCCTAATCCCAACACGGGAACAAACCCTCCACCCGCGGCGGAACACGACGAAATAAAACCCTATACACCACCTTAAACGACAAGGACATGAAACCCGGACAACGGCAGACCTCCCGAAAAATGGCCACTGCCCAAGAGTAAACAGAAGGGGTGCAGAAGGCCGCCTCCTGACAAACACCAAAATTCACCAAAAAGCTAAACTGAACAGAGCAATAATAAATACCTAAAGCATTGAGCCCCCCACCCAACTCGAACCCCTGACACAACGAGACCCAGAACAGCGCCCGAGCCCTAGTAAACACATAAGGAATGCCCACCCCACTCTCCCGCACAGCCAACACCAACGTCGACCGACGAACCGGGTGGTAACGACCGCACCACACATAATGATAAACCTGGAGTTCCAACCCGAAAGCCAGCTTGCGATCCAGGGGGAAGAACCGAGCCACGAACCAGACAGCTAATAGGAAGCGAACCAGGTATATCTTGAGATTATCTTGAGATGATTTTGGGGCTTTTTAGTGTCCCCGCGGCCTGGTCCTCGACCAGGCCTTCACCCCCAGGAAGCAGCCCGTGACAGCTGACTAACACCCAGGTACCTATTTTACTGCTAGGTAACAGGGGCATAGGGTGAAAGAAACTCTGCCCAATGTTTCTCGCCGGCGCTTGGGATCGAACTTAGGACCACAGGATCACAAGTCCAGCGTGCTGTCCGCTCGGCCGACCGGCTCCCTAAGCCGGTTTTGGTAAGCCCCAAAATCCACATAGAAGCGAGAACTGGAAACCATGACCCCACCCACACACGGCGAGAGGACCACCCACCAAGACCCAGAAGACCAGACTTCTCACAGTTAACCCGGGCCCCAGTGGCCAACTCAAACCTCTCAACCACGACCTGGACAGCCCCAACCAACCCCTCCAAAGCCCCGAACAGGACGGTATCATCCGTATAGTCGCAGATGGGCAACTGAAGACCCGACCGCAGTCGGGGGGGGGGGCGGGGGGACGATCAATGGACTCTCCTTGATCACCCGAAAAAGGCTCCTTTAACCCTTACACTGCTCAGGGGTCCTGGGGACATTTACACCCCTGTGCGCAAGAAAAAAAATAATTCAAAATTTTTTTTTCGTCTTCTAAACATGTTAATTTGAGTCCCCTGAGCACGGGAAAAATAATAAAAAAATTCTATTATACATACCAATGACACAATTGAGCCGAGAAGTTGGCCGATGACGTCACAGAACGTGAGCGCTCAAGGGTGCTGCGTCAGCCAGCCGTCACTCACGGCCGCTCACGCGGCACGAGTTGCCGTGAATTTATTTTCGCGGAATTATTTACAGTATTTTTGGGTCATTTTACACAATTTTTTTTTTCTCTGGTATTGTTCCAATTATTAGCAATAGACGTTGTATTATATTAAAAATGGTATAAACTCACTAGGTGCTCACATATTAGTGTCACAAGTATGCCCACCGAAATGGTATAATTTACAGGAAATATTCAATGTATTTGTTTTTTTTTCAATATAAACACAAAAATTAACTTGATATGTACATTTATTTACCAAAGAATTACACATTTAGTACTCCTGGAGACTGTGATACTGTGCGAAACAGTCGATATGGCACAGAGAGACGGCACACGCTTCGCACCAAGTCAACACCAATTTACGTTTCTGTGGCCTCAATTTGGTACTGAAACACACAACACACCGACGCTGGCCTGCTGCACGTGCTCCAGTTGGTGGTAATTTCTTGATTTGGTGTATCAGAAAGGCCTCCCTGTAAGCGAGCCTGGGTGCAGGAGCATGGTTCAATATTGGGTCTCGAATGGGTCTTTGTATGCCAGGTGTGTCCTTGCCAAATTTACCTAGTAACTGTTTCACAACTGGAAAACTAAACGAACGGAAATATGGTTTTCTACCTGTCTTCACAAGAAACATGTTGTAACTGTTCAGCATTGTTACGTCAATAAGGTGGAAAATCATTTTCTTTGTCCACTTCACTGTTTTCCGTACACACTCTACAGCACCCACCATCATGTCACATTTATCAACTAAACGCATGTTGATGTTGTAGTCCATCACACAATCTGGCTTATATATTATTTGCTTTGTTGTTCTGTTCACCTTGCCACTGTCCACCATTGTTCCAGGGTGAATGGTGGTCAACATGTTCACTTCACGTCTGTCTTTCCACCGCACTTAAAGCATTGCACCACTTTTTCTTACCTCGCAATCACCAACTTGCATAGCAGTGTCAAACACAGGCATTTCCTTTCGTTTTGGCTTTCCTTTCAAATACTCAAATGCTCCAATCTTTCTAACAAACGTGACTTAACATAAGCTTACCCCCTTCCATTTATCTTTCTTTCTCTTTCCTTTTCTTTCTCTCTTCTCCCCTTTTTCTGTTCATTGTCTTCTCCTACACTCCCTTGCTATCCTCTTCTTATTCCTATTACTATCTCCTTCGGTGGTTATAATAGGAGCTGCCTCGTATGGGCCAATAGGCCTTCTGCAGTTATCATTATTACTACTATCCCCTACACCTTACTTTCCTCCTCAACTCTCTCTTGCCTATTTATTGCCTGTCTCTACCTCCTCATCACAGGACACCACCATTTGGTCACCACTTGGTCCGGGAGACATCTCCCGTCACGCAGGGTGCAGTCGCACCTCCACAGATCTGCAGTATCATCTATTGATACTGGTGATGGCTCAAAAGGGCCACCACTTACCAATTTATGCCCGTGCCACCTTTTGGGTGGCTTCATCTTCATCTTAACACATTCTCAAGGGATACATCTCCCATCATGCAGGGTGCATTCGCACCTCCACAGATCTCGAGTATCAGCTCTTGATACTGGGAATGGCTTAAAACCACTTACGGGCTATTCATGCCCGTGCCACCTTTTGGGTGGCTTAATCTTCATCAATCATCAATCTCCTCATCACAATCGACTTGAGAATGGTCCAGGACGGACCGAAACGTCGTCGTCCCTTCAACTTCTAGTGCGTGGTCTGGTCAACAAGCATCTTATTGCTTCGTATTTACAATTATTACTAAACCTATCAACGGTATAGGTTAAGTAATAATTGTAATTAAGAATCAATAGGATGCTTATCTTAACATACTAAGAAGGTGGAATGTCCTATACCTATCAACGGTATAGGTTAAGAAATAACTGTAATTAAGAAGCAATAAGATGCTTATCTTAACATACTAAGAAGGTTAGGTGAGGTCGGTGTTTTCTATGAAGCTTTTCAAGGTAAACTAAAATATTCACAATCAATTAGTATATAACATATGCACTTATTAAATAAGAACATAAGAACATAAGAACAAAGGTAACTGCAGAAGGCCTATTGGCCCATACGAGGCAGCTCCTATTCTATAACCACCCAATCCCACTCATATATTTGTCCAACCCGTGCTTGAAACAATCGAGGGACCCCACCTCCACAATGTTACGCGGCAATTGGTTCCACAAATCAACAACCCTGTTACTGAACCAGTATTTACCCAAGTCTTTCCTAAATCTAAACTTATCCAATTTATATCCATTGTTTCGTGTTCTGTCCTGTGTTGATACTTTTAATACCCTATTAATATCCCCCCGGTTATGTCCATTCATCCACTTGTAAACCTCTATCATGTCACCCCTAACTCTTCGCCTTTCCAGTGAATGCAACTTAAGCTTTGTTAATCTTTCTTCATATGAAAGATTTCTAATTTGGGGAATTAACTTAGTCATCCTACGCTGGACACGTTCAAGTGAATTTATATCCATTCTATAATATGGCGACCAAAACTGAACTGCATAATCTAAATGGGGCCTAACTAGAGCAAGATATAGCTTGAGAACCACACCAGGTGTCTTGTTACTAACGCTGCGATTAATAAATCCAAGTGTCCGATTTGCCTTATTACGAACATTTATGCATTGATCCTTTTGTTTTAAATTCTTACTAATCATAACTCCCAGATCCCTTTCGCAATCCGACTTCGCAATCACAACACCATCTAGCTCGTATCTTGTAACTCTATCATCATTACCTAACCTCAGAACTTTACATTTATCAGCATTAAACTGCATCTGCCAATCCTTTGACCATTTCAAAACCCTATCTAGATCAACTTGAAGTGATAGTGAGTCCTCCTCCGAATTAATTTCCCTACCGATTTTCGTATCATCGGCAAATTTGCAAATGTTGCTACTCAAACCTGAATCTAAATCATTTATATATATTATAAACAACAGAGGTCCCAGGACAGAGCCTTGAGGCACTCCACTTACAACATTTTCCCACTCTGACTTGATTCCATTTATACTAACTCTCTGTTTCCTTTGAACATAAGAACATAAGAACAAAGGTAACTGCAGAAGGCCTATTGGCCCATACGAGGCAGCTCCTATTCTATAACCACCCAATCCCACTCATATACTGGTCCAACCCGTGCTTGAAACAATCGAGGGACCCCACCTCCACAATGTTACGCGGCAATTGGTTCCACAAATCAACAACCCTGTTACTGAACCAGTATTTACCCAAGTCTTTCCTAAATCTAAACTGGTATAGTTTAACTGGTATTTGGTATAGCCATGCCCTAATCCAGCTTAATATAGCACCCCCAATACCATGAGACTCTATTTTTTTAATCAGTCTTTCATGTGGCACTGTATCAAAAGCTTTGCTAAAGTCAAGGTATACAACATCGCAATCCTTACCACTATCAACTGCCTCAACAATGCTAGAATAAAAAGATAACAAATTTGTTAAACATGAACGGCCATTTATAAAACCATGTTGCGACTCAATTATTAATTTATGTTTTTCAAGATGAAGACGAATTTTATTTGCTATTATAGATTCGAGTAACTTTCCCACAATAGACGTTAGGCTAATTGGTCGATAGTTAGACGCAAGTGATCTATCTCCTTTCTTAAAAACTGGTATCACATTAGCAACTTTCCAAAACTCTGGCACTATGCCTGACTCTATTGATTTATTAAATATGGTTGACAGTGGGTCACAAAGCTCCTCTTTGCATTCTTTAAGCACCCTAGCAAACACTTCATCCGGCCCTGGGGATTTGTTTGGTTTGAGTTTTACTATTTGTTTAAGAACATCCTCCCTGGTAACTGCTAAACTCGTCAACCTGTCCACCCACATAGACTTGTTCGGCTGAAGGCATATTGTTAAGTTCCTCTTTAGTAAATACAGATACAAAATATTTATTAAAAATACTACTCATCTCTTCATCACTATCTGTTATTTGACCTGTCTCAGTTTTTAATGGACCTATCCTTTCCCTAGTCTTAGTACGATATAACTGAAAAAACCCTTTAGGATTTGTCTTTGCTTGCCCTGCTATGCGAACTTCATAGTTTCTTTTTGCTTTCCTTATCTCTTTTTTAACATTTCTAACCAGTTGTACGAATTCCTGTTCTAAAGTGACCTCCCCATTTTTAATCCTTTTGTACCAAGCTCTCTTTTTACCTATAAGGTTCTTCAAATTCTTTGTTATCCACTTTGGGTCATTAGTATACGATCTATTCAATTTGTATGGTATACTACGTTCCTGTGCTTTGTTTAGAATATTCTTAAATAAGTTATATATTGAATCCACATCGAAATCCCCATTTAAGTCACCTATCGCTGGGTTCATGTCTCGCTCCAAGACCGGCCCACACCCCATACCCAAGCTTTTCCAATCAATTTGACCCAAAAAATTTCTTAGGCTATTAAAATCAGCTTTTCGAAAATCTGGCACTTTAACAGAATTTTCTCCTACTGGTCTATTCCATTCTATGCTAAATCTGATTTCTTTGTGATCACTGCTCCCTAGCTCACTCCCTATTTCGATGTCATTAATTTGCGTTTCCCTGTTAGTTAACACTAAATCTAAAATATTATTTTCCCGTGTTGGTTCCTTAATGTGTTGCGTAAGAAAGCAATCGTCAATTAATTCTAGAAAATCTTCTGCTTCACTATTCCCTGTTTTGTTCAACCAGTTTATTCCGCTAAAATTAAAGTCACCCATGACATAAATAAGCCAATATTGACTATAAGCAAGTGCGAGAACAGGTTGTAGAGGGACACATTGTGCGTCTTTCGGCCTAAGGTTAAGTGTTTGATGGGAAAACGAAGTCGTTAAGGCCTAGTATGTTGTTATGATGACACATGTGAGAGGATGGGAACTTAGAGCTGTTGTGAGGACCTCATCTGTCGCCACGCCAACACCACCTCAACCCCTATAATTGCTCACTTTTATAGCAAGACCTCATGAGTTGCAACGTCCCAACACTTCCGTCAAGAAAAAATCAAGATAGAATATGTAACTGGAAGAAGGTGTAAACTTTGAAGATTTTTCAGTCCTAGGGACTGTTGCTGGACTGCCACTGCTAAGTGGACAGTCGGGATTATTTATTATTGTTATTAAATGCAGGACATTATGAATAAAGCCTGGATTATTTTGAATAACTGTACTTAGACAGATTATAATTTTTGGGGCAATTAATTTTTCATTCTGGAGGACCAGTCCGGGATAAGACAAAAATCATGCAAAATCAACTAATGTACACATAGTTTGTTCTTAACTCCAGGGAAAGAGGGATGTAACAGTTGTTGAGGTGACTCACCTTTACGAGACATTCACAGGGAGGTGAGATAAGGTCAAACAAACCTCACCTCGGGTAGTTTCTAAGGTGGAAAGGCTATCCCTTGTTACCAGATCCAAATCCGTGAACTCAATGGAAAATTGGGGATAGACGGGTATAAAAGCTCATCACGAGTGAGGGGTGGTGTTTACGAGCAATTCATGCCCATGCCACCTCTTAGGTGGCTTAATCTTTATGAACTGAGGGAATGACTACGGGCTACGGGTGACAATCTTCATCAATCAATCGATGAGTCTGGGGTGTAGTGTGGGGCATCACAGAGGGAGGGGAGACTGACGATCTGGTGTCTACACGGAAGTTTCATCACTGCTGTATCTTGAGTGAGTACTGGTCCTTTATGTTCTAACATCACCAGTGTTGAATATTATATTGCCTTGATAGGGAAGATGGATTAGGATTTTTATATTGAACTTAATTAAATAAATATATATTACTAAATTGTCCCTCTGGTGTATCGATTCGTTCCTGTTAGTCATTCATAGAGAGTTGCCAGTGAATAGTGGAACGTGACAGGGTTCTCACACCCCATCCCCGGTGATATCCTTTACTCACATTGTTAACTCTCCCATTACCGGTACCCTTCGAAGCCGGTCACTGTAAAGTACTTATGTTGATCAAAGTCGAAGGTGGTGGCGGCATTAGGTAGCTTAAGTAACAACAAATGTAAGTCATAATTAGTATTAACTACGGTGGTGATACATTATAGCTACGTTATACCAAAAAGTGAGGTGATTCGATGAAATATCTGTACCCAAGTTGATCTTCGAGCGCTGTCAGATTTTTTCAAACAATTTTGTTCAGTCAGTTTGGTCTAGTGGCTAAGGTATCAGCTACGCGAACGTGCATAATGCAACTGGCTGTGTTGACTTTTCAGTTGCATATTGGCTTGGGGACCATTCATGGTTATTTGCATTTGTGTTGCTCTCATTGCCCCAAAAAAGTGAGGTGATTCGATGAACTATCTTTGCCCAAGTTGATCTCCGAGTGCTGTCGGATGATGGGTAAACAGTCTCATGAGTTTCAACATTTTTGTACAATCAGTTTGGTGAAGTTACTAAGGTACCAGATACGCGGCGGTGCAAAGTGCTCCTGTCTGTCTGGGTTCGAATCCTTCTGGCATGTTGAGTTTTTGGTGGCATATTGGCTTAGGGACCATTCAAACTTGTTCACATTTGTGTTGCTCAAGTAACCCCAAAAAGTGAGGAAATTCGATGAAATATCTGTGCCCAAGTTTACCACAGAGGTCTGTCGGATGTTGGGTAAATACTCTCACGACTTCCAACATTTTCGTACAGTCAGTTTGGTCTAGTGGCAAAGGTACTAGATACGCGAAAAAGCGTAGTGCTGCTGGCTCTCTGGGTTCGAATCCACCCGGGGTGTGGATTTTTTGTTGCGTATTGGCAACATACCACTAGTTTGGTTTAGTGTCTAAGGTACCAAATATGTAAAGGTGCATAGTACTCCTAGCTGATTGGGTTTGTATCCTTATGGGGTTTTTAGTTTTCGTTTGCATATTAGCTTAGGGACCATGCATGTTTGTTTGCATTTGTGTTCCTCACATGGCCCATAAAATGTGACTTGATTTGATGAAATATCTGCCCAAGTTGAACTCTGTGCGCTGTCAGATGTTGGGTAAATAGTCTCACAACTTCCAAAATTTTTGTACAATCAGTTTGGTCTAGTGGCCTTTGTAACAGATATGCGAATATGCATAGTGCTCCTGGCTGTCTGGGTTCGAATCCTTCTGGGGTGTGGAGTTTTCAGTTGTATAGTGGCTTGTTGACCATTCAAGCTTGTTGCTCACGTTTCCCCCAAAATGAGGTGATTCGAAGAAATATCTGTGCCTAAGAAGACCTCCGAGCACTGTTGGATGTTGAATAAATATTCTCAAGACTTTCAACTTTTTTTGTTCATTCAGTTTGGTCTAGTAGCTAAGGTAACAGATGTGCGAACAGACATAGTGCTCCTGGCTGTCTGGGTTCGAGTCACTTCAGGGGTGTGGAGTTTTCGGTTGCATATATGCTTTGGGACCATTCAAAGCTTGTTCGCATTTGTGTTGCTCACGTGGCCCAACAAAGTGAGGTGATTCTATGAAATAACTATACCCAAGCCTACCACCAAGTGCCGTCGGGACGTTGGGGAAATAACCTCAGCTACCAACATATTTTGAACGGTCACGGTTTGTCTAGTGTAGTGTTTTCAGTTATATATTTATATACTAGCAGTACCCGGCCACGCGTTGCTGTGGCTCAGCAATGTATGTGCGTTGCTGAGCCACAGCAACCTTCTCTGTCCCCTTGTCCCCCCGGACCATTCTCTCCTCACCTGTCCCCTAGGCCTCCCAACCATTCCCCACTCCACCGTCCCCCATTCTTCCCCACTACACCATTCCCTCTTCCTTCCCACTATGCCCCACTCCCCGGTCCCTATTTCCTCCCCACCATTCTCCATTTCCCTATCCCCTCGGCCCCACCATCCAAACTTCCCCGTCCCTTGTGACGTCCTGGTTGATCAGTCCGGCAACCAGGAGGCCTGGTCGACGACCGGGCCGCGGGGACGCTAAGCCCCGGAAGCACCTCAAGGTAACCTCAAGGTAAGGTCCCGTCGTCCTTTCCCACTATTACCCCCTCCCTTGTCCCCTCGTCCTCCCTACCATCTCTCACTTCCGTCCCCTCGTCATCCGCACCGTTCCTCACTCCTTCGTCCGATTCCTTCCCAAGTGGTCTGATCTTCCCATAAAAAAATTGGGAACATCAAGTGACCTGATGTTCCCATCACTGAGGTATAAGAAAAACAATTCAAAAATTAAATGAAAATATGAAAAAATAAAAAAAGTAAACTATACTCACGAAATGAACGGTATGGTAAACAACACAGCTAAAAATCCAAAGCTATTCACACAAAATAATTAAATCTAAATGAAAATAAACTAAAATCTATGAAAATTCAATTTATCAATGCAATCAGAAACATTGAAATGGAAATGTAACATATTTGGTATAGCATGTGTGTTGCTCTTACATGCAACAGATGGTGTTGTTTGTCAAGAAAAGCATAGTTTTACCAGTCACAGGTGTGGCATCTATACTAGTACTTACGAAATGAACAGTATGGTAAACAACACAGCTCAATTCAAACACAATGTCACACAAAACAATTCAATAAAAAATTAAATAAATCGAAATCTATGAAAACAAAATTTATCAATGCACTCTGAAACATTGAAATGGAATTCGTAACATATTTAGTATAAGATGAATGTTGCTATTATATGCAACAGATGGCACTGTTTTAAAAAAATAAAATGCATGTTTTTGCCTGTCACAGGGGTGGCATCTATGTAGTAGGTATATAAAAAGAAGAACCTATTCGAATGCAACGTTGTGTCAAAATTTTAAAACAATTGGTGAAGAACTTTCGGAGATTACAGTGTGTGTTGCTCTTACGTCCAACAGATGGTGCAGTTTTTCCAAAAAAGCAGGTTTTTTCCTGTCACAGTTGAGGCATGTATATATTAGATATATAAAAAGATGCGCCAATTCGAATACAACGTTGTGTCAAAATTTCAAAGCAATCGGAAAAAAGGTTTTAATGATTTCCCTCACACGAAAAACACAGTTTTTCAGAAAAAGTATATTTTTTTACTGTCACAGACGTGACATCAACATAGTATATATATAAATCCTGGCCGGATGCGAATGTATCATTGTGTGAAAATTTCAAAGCAGTCGGTGAAGAACTTTTGGAGATTTGCAATTTTGAGCAAACGAGCATTTCCATTTTTATTTATATAGATATAATATATATATACTTCTGGCTGGAAGAAGGGGGACCCATAGCCTCGGAGGAAACCATACATAACGCATTGGAGGGAATGTAGGTCCCCTCCAATACAGTTTCTGTGTGCTTTTTTCCTACCACCCCCTTCCCTATTTTTTTTTCCTTTATTGTGTATTTAAAGGTTACAAAACATACAAGACACATGCCTAAAGGTTATGGATCTCTTGAAGCACCTCCGCTTCTGGACAGGAACCGAGGACGCAGCAAGCATATCCCCTCTGGATCACCACACAGAGACGCTGAAACAAAAAACTGGAAGCCCTTGGGTCTCTGGTGACGTCAATGAGCTTGGAACCCAATTCCTTGAGAAATCCCAAGGCACTCTTGCCCCAGGGGCCACGCGTCTCAGACGCTATGGGAACAAAGAGGTATTGACCTTCCAGTCGCCTCCCTGGAAACACAAACCGAAACTGTCTCTATTTTCCGCTTGTTACAACTTGTAATAAAGTTGTTACATCTTGGCTTAACGTGTTTATGACGTATTAGAACGTTGTTACAACTTGCTATATTGGTTGTTATAACTGGTTAGGAGGTGTTAAAACTTGTTAGAACGTTGTACCAACGTCGTAGTTTCGGTGTGTGTTTGCGGGGCTGTACTTGAGTGATTTAGCTGTTTCCCTGTGGTTGGCCGCCCCACATGCTTGATCAGCTCCGAAGTGTACATAGGTGTCAGCCAGGGTGGATACACATGTGTAGTCCCATACAAACTGTCTACCCTCCTTCCATGAGTATATGGTGATGCCATCAGGGGGCGAAGGGCGGGGAAATCCGTGTTTATATATATATATATATATATATATATATATATATATATATATATATATATATATATATATATATATATATATATATATATATATATATATATATATATATATGTCGTACCTAGTAGCCAGAACACACTTCTCAGCCTACTGTGCAAGGCCCGATTTGCCTAATAAGCTTTTTCATGAATTAATTGTTTTTCGACTACCTAACCTACCTAACCTAACTTAACCTTACTTTTGGGGCTACCTAACCTAACCTAACCTATTAAGATAGGTTAGGTTAGGTTAGGTTAGGTAGGGTTGGTTAGGTTCGGTCATATATCTACGGTAATTTTAACTCCAATAAAAAAAATTGACCTCATACATAATGAAATGGGTAGCTTTATCATTTCATAAGAAAAAAAATTAGAGAAAATATAATTATATATATATATATATATATATATATATATATATATATATATATATATATATATATATATATATATATATAATATATATATAATATATATAATATATATATATATATATATATATATATATATATATATATATATATATATATATATATATATATATATATATATATATATATATCTAATTATATTTTCTCTAATTTTTTTCTTATGAAATGAAATTATATATATATATATATATATATATATATATATATATATATATATATATATATATATATATATATATATATATATATATATATATATATATATATATATATATATATATATATATATATATATATATATATATATATATATATATATATAACACAAGACAGAACACGAAACAATGGGTATTGAAATGGAAGTGATTGTAGAAAGCCTATTGGTCCATATTTCTTGATGCTTCTATATTGGAGCGGAGTCTTGAGTTGGGTAGAATATAGTTGTGCATTAATTGGCTGTTGATTGCTGGTGTTGACTTCTTAATGTGTAGTGCCTCGCAAACGTCAAGCCGCCTGCTATCGCTGTATCTATCGATGATTTCTGTGTTGTTTACTAGGATTTCTCTGGTGATGGTTTGGTTGTGGGAAGAGATTATATGTTCCTTAATGGAGCCCTGTTGTTTATGCATCGTTAAACGCCTAGAAAGAGATGTTGTTGTCGTGCCTATATACTGGGTTTTTTGGAGCTTACAGTCCCCAAGTGGGCATTTGAAGGCATTGACGACGTTGGTCTCTTTTAAAGCGTTCTGCTTTGTGTCTGGAGAGTTTCTCATGAGTAGGCTGGCCGTTTTTCTGGTTTTATAGTAAATCGTCAGTTGTATCCTCTGATTTTTGTCTGTAGGGATAACGTTTCTATTAACAATATCTTTCAGGACCCTTTCCTCTGTTTTAAGAGCTGTGGAAAAGAAGTTCCTGTAAAATAGTCTAATAGGGGGTATAGGTGTTGTGTTAGTTGTCTCTTCAGAGGTTGCATGGCGTTTCACTTTCCTTCTTATGATGTCTTCGACGAAACCATTGGAGAAGCCGTTGTTGACTAGGACCTGCCTTACCCTACAGAGTTCTTCGTCGACTTGCTTCCATTCTGAGCTGTGGCTTAGAGCACGGTGGACATATGCGTTAACAACACTCCTTTTGTACCTGTCTGGGCCGTCGCTGTTGGCATTTAGGCATATTCCTATGTTCGTTTCCTTAGTGTAGACTGCAGTGTGGAAACCTCCGCTCTTTTCCATGACTGTTACATCTAGAGAGGGCAGCTTCCCATCCTTTTCCATCTCGTAAGTGAAACGCAGCACGGAACTCTGCTCAAATGCCTCCTTCAGCTCCTGCAGATGTCTGACATCAGGTACCTGTGTAAAAATGTCGTCAACATACCTGCAGTATATGGCCGGTTTCAAGCTCATGTCGACTAAGACTTTTTGCTCGATGGTACCCATGTAGAAGTTTGCAAACAGCACACCTAGGGGAGAACCCATGGCGACCCCATCTACTTGCTTATACATTGTCACGTGGGGGGGTGGTGGGCCGGGGCTCTGCTAGCACTCGGCTGCTAGGGGCTCAAAGGCCCAAATACTCAGCCCCTCCGACTCCCGGGATTCACCGGAGTCTCCTTGGTCACACAAGAGAGGACCAACAATGCCCACCTCCGCAGGTCTTTGCTTCCACCACAAAAGGGGGTGCCACTGATTCACCCTGGGAGCCCTTCAGTCAAACATGGGGAAACTGCTGTTAACAGTTCCGGCCTAGACCCGTGGAGGAGTGAAGGAAGACTCAGGCTTACCTTATAACAATAACCTCCCTGAATCTTGCCTCCAGACAAAAAGGTTGCAGGAACTCCTTTCCCGCCTGTCTTCTCTATCTTCTTCTTAGCAAGGTCGCCAGCTGGGTTATTATATCACCACCCCAGCAATGCAGTTCAGTGGGTGTATTATATATTGTTTGTAGCCAGAAGATTGCTACTCCCATAGATCTGCTACTAGACTGTCGGCCCAGGGTACTCTCCCAGGAAGGTCTGTGTGGCTTTACCTCTCTCTAGCCACTACGTTAATAGTTGCCACCATTCAGGTACCGATACTGATTGGATGGCTAAGGGTACACTTTTATGAAAGTCTGTGCTGTCTTTACCACCCTCCAGGCAATAAGAACTTCTATAGAGAACGTTGTGTCCCCTAGGTGGTACTATGATAACCTTCGTGTATGCTCATAGAGAATTATCATAAATGGAGGCACACTTAAACACAGTGATAAAATGTGTGAATTTACTGATGCAAATTACATGAACACACACACAATCACAAGTAATACATGAATATGGAAATATGGATAATGATCGTCAGCCTCTTCTTCCACGACCTCCAACACTCCTTCAACTGGGCAGAAAGACAGGAGTCCCACACTCTCACAGGAGGGCCTCTTCACCACGTCGGCGCCTCTTCTTCACTGTCCTGCCATCCATACACACTGTCCTCTCTGACAGTCCTGGACACAAGCTGCCTTGCAGCCTACTCTACTACTAAAGTATTAATGTCCTGTTGCCACATACATAAGTAACTATTGTGGCCTAACTAGCCTACTCACACAAGGGGTAATGGGAGGGAAAATGATCTACCTTACATTCCTGGCTCACGACGCCTGTCCCTCGATGGTGTGAGGTTCCCACGCTTCCTTGGGTCGATCCTTGACGATCCAGGACGTTCCACAGGTCCTCAGGTGTCGTGGAGCCTTCGCGTCATCGCCGTTCCAATCCCTGAGATTCAGCTGCCCCAATCCTGGTTCATCGATGGGCGCTGAGCTAATCACTATTTTTCCCACACTCGCCCCTTCCACAAGGCGTTGCTCCTCGTCCTAGGCACGGTGTCGTCCTTCCAAGACCCTCATTGGATGTGACCCGGTCACAGCTAGGCTAGCCCGCCACACCTTTTCTGACCCTCAACGTCCAACGTCGCCGCCCTGCGTCGTCGCCGAATATTTTCCAAGTTTGGCCCTCTTTCGCTCAATAAACTTGGTTCCTTTTGCTTCCCAGAAGCGCGGGGTCTCTAATATATCCGATGGGCTGCAATAGCCAGCACTAATCCACCAAGAAAGGCTTGTAGAGCCTCTAATCCTGGAGAGCAGACCGAGGTGCGTCCTGTCGCTTCCAAGGTCGGGTCACTTCTGACGTTGGCGCCACCCGGGGCACTCGGTGACGTCATGGCGGGCCCTGATTTGTCGCCCGCGACCTAAGTCGGCCAATCCGCGATCGGCTAGTGTCCCTTCCAAAAGGTCATATCTGCATTAGGGGATACTCTTTCGTTTTATAACAGGGCGCCAATTTCCCTTTATTTACAACTTATAATGTAACTTCCTTCCCTTTACTGGCAGTCGGTCTGGTCGCCACATATATTATTAGACTCCCTGAACCTCAGAGAATCAGTAGGGAGAGCTGATATGACTCTTAAAGCAGGCAAACGAAAGAGATAGGAGAGGGCACCGTAACAACATGTGCCCATCCGGCCTCAAGAAGGGTGCCTCTTTAGTACAAGCTTGGAGTAGTTTCCTTAGGATATTTTCGGGAATGTCAAGAGGAGTACAGGCTGGATCACGATACACTCTGTCGGCTATTATCCCGATTGTCTCGTCCACAGGTACGTTGGTAAACACGAGACAATCGGGATGATTGTCAATAGGGATATTAATGGCACCTCACCCCATCCACCTCACTCAAATGTAGATATAAACAAAACCGGAGATGTGTAATTTCTATTCAGTTGTGTATTTGTAAACTAAAGTCTTTGAAAATGTAATAAGTTTTACGAAACGCGCTCGTGTCGCGTCAGACTAGAAATAAAAATGAATTTTGGAGAATTGATTTTTGAATTACCTCCAACAGTGAAAAGAAATGTACGAAAGATTGAGAAAATTCGTGTTAGAATTATTAATCTTACTTTTTCGGTCATATTTAATAATATATGTCTACAGGAAAGACTGCTACCAAAATATATTAATATATATATATATATATATATATATATATATATATATATATATATATATATATATATATATATATATATATATATATATATATATATATATATATATATATATATAAGCCTATACTTGCATAAACCATATATATATATATATATATATATATATATATATATATATATATATATATATATATATATATATATATATATATATATATATATAAGCCTATACTTGCATAAACCACAAGTGAAGATAAACAATCTTTGGACAACACCCACCAGTGGGACTCGAACCCAGAAAGCACAACTACCTTCCAGTAGCTGGCATAACTAGTATGCTTTAACCCACTACGCCATCAGACCTTACAAAAGAAGTAGATAGTTCGAGATATATATATCTCAAACATCTCTACCTCCCGAAGGCACCAGATGAGTGAGGGGTCAGTCTGCAATTTTCGTCAAGCCACTGTCAATGTGAGAGAACTCGTGTCCAGCTTATAAGCCTATACTTGCATAAACCACAAGTGAAGATAAACAATCTTTGGACAACACCCACCAGTGGGACTCGAACCCAGAAAGCACAACTACCTTCCAGTAGCTGGCATAACTAGTATGCTTTAACCCACTACGCCATCAGACCTTACAAAAGAAGTAGATAGTTCGAGATATATATATCTCAAACATCTCTACCTCCCGAAGGCACCAGATGAGTGAGGGGTCAGTCTGCAATTTTCGTCAAGCCACTGTCAATGTGAGAGAACTCGTGTCCAGCTTATAAGCCTATACTTGCATAAACCACAAGTGAAGATAAACAATCTTTGGACAACACCCACCAGTGGGACTCGAACCCAGAAAGCACAACTACCTTCCAGTAGCTGGCATAACTAGTATGCTTTAACCCACTACGCCATCAGACCTTACAAAAGAAGTAGATAGTTCGAGATATATATATCTCAAACATCTCTACCTCCCGAAGGCACCAGATGAGTGAGGGGTCAGTCTGCAATTTTCGTCAAGCCACTGTCAATGTGAGAGAACTCGTGTCCAGCTTATAAGCCTATACTTGCATAAACCACAAGTGAAGATAAACAATCTTTGGACAACACCCACCAGTGGGACTCGAACCCAGAAAGCACAACTACCTTCCAGTAGCTGGCATAACTAGTATGCTTTAACCCACTACGCCATCAGACCTTACAAAAGAAGTAGATAGTTCGAGATATATATATCTCAAACATCTCTACCTCCCGAAGGCACCAGATGAGTGAGGGGTCAGTCTGCAATTTTCGTCAAGCCACTGTCAATGTGAGAGAACTCGTGTCCAGCTTATAAGCCTATACTTGCATAAACCACAAGTGAAGATAAACAATCTTTGGACAACACCCACCAGTGGGACTCGAACCCAGAAAGCACAACTACCTTCCAGTAGCTGGCATAACTAGTATGCTTTAACCCACTACGCCATCAGACCTTACAAAAGAAGTAGATAGTTCGAGATATATATATCTCAAACATCTCTACCTCCCGAAGGCACCAGATGAGTGAGGGGTCAGTCTGCAATTTTCGTCAAGCCACTGTCAATGTGAGAGAACTCGTGTCCAGCTTATAAGCCTATACTTGCATAAACCACAAGTGAAGATAAACAATCTTTGGACAACACCCACCAGTGGGACTCGAACCCAGAAAGCACAACTACCTTCCAGTAGCTGGCATAACTAGTATGCTTTAACCCACTACGCCATCAGACCTTACAAAAGAAGTAGATAGTTCGAGATATATATATCTCAAACATCTCTACCTCCCGAAGGCACCAGATGAGTGAGGGGTCAGTCTGCAATTTTCGTCAAGCCACTGTCAATGTGAGAGAACTCGTGTCCAGCTTATAAGCCTATACTTGCATAAACCACAAGTGAAGATAAACAATCTTTGGACAACACCCACCAGTGGGACTCGAACCCAGAAAGCACAACTACCTTCCAGTAGCTGGCATAACTAGTATGCTTTAACCCACTACGCCATCAGACCTTACAAAAGAAGTAGATAGTTCGAGATATATATATCTCAAACATCTCTACCTCCCGAAGGCACCAGATGAGTGAGGGGTCAGTCTGCAATTTTCGTCAAGCCACTGTCAATGTGAGAGAACTCGTGTCCAGCTTATAAGCCTATACTTGCATAAACCACAAGTGAAGATAAACAATCTTTGGACAACACCCACCAGTGGGACTCGAACCCAGAAAGCACAACTACCTTCCAGTAGCTGGCATAACTAGTATGCTTTAACCCACTACGCCATCAGACCTTACAAAAGAAGTAGATAGTTCGAGATATATATATCTCAAACATCTCTACCTCCCGAAGGCACCAGATGAGTGAGGGGTCAGTCTGCAATTTTCGTCAAGCCACTGTCAATGTGAGAGAACTCGTGTCCAGCTTATAAGCCTATACTTGCATAAACCACAAGTGAAGATAAACAATCTTTGGACAACACCCACCAGTGGGACTCGAACCCAGAAAGCACAACTACCTTCCAGTAGCTGGCATAACTAGTATGCTTTAACCCACTACGCCATCAGACCTTACAAAAGAAGTAGATAGTTCGAGATATATATATCTCAAACATCTCTACCTCCCGAAGGCACCAGATGAGTGAGGGGTCAGTCTGCAATTTTCGTCAAGCCACTGTCAATGTGAGAGAACTCGTGTCCAGCTTATAAGCCTATACTTGCATAAACCACAAGTGAAGATAAACAATCTTTGGACAACACCCACCAGTGGGACTCCTCACTCATCTGGTGCCTTCGGGAGGTAGAGATGTTTGAGATATATATATCTCGAACTATCTACTTCTTTTGTAAGGTCTGATGGCGTAGTGGGTTAAAGCATACTAGTTATGCCAGCTACTGGAAGGTAGTTGTGCTTTCTGGGTTCGAGTCCCACTGGTGGGTGTTGTCCAAAGATTGTTTATCTTCACTTGTGGTTTATGCAAGTATAGGCTTATAAGCTGGACACGAGTTCTCTCACATTGACAGTGGCTTGACGAAAATTGCAGACTGACCCCTCACTCATCTGGTGCCTTCGGGAGGTAGAGATGTTTGAGATATATATATCTCGAACTATCTACTTCTTTTGTAAGGTCTGATGGCGTAGTGGGTTAAAGCATACTAGTTATGCCAGCTACTGGAAGGTAGTTGTGCTTTCTGGGTTCGAGTCCCACTGGTGGGTGTTGTCCAAAGATTGTTTATCTTCACTTGTGGTTTATGCAAGTATAGGCTTATAAGCTGGACACGAGTTCTCTCACATTGACAGTGGCTTGACGAAAATTGCAGACTGACCCCTCACTCATCTGGTGCCTTCGGGAGGTAGAGATGTTTGAGATATATATATCTCGAACTATCTACTTCTTTTGTAAGGTCTGATGGCGTAGTGGGTTAAAGCATACTAGTTATGCCAGCTACTGGAAGGTAGTTGTGCTTTCTGGGTTCGAGTCCCACTGGTGGGTGTTGTCCAAAGATTGTTTATCTTCACTTGTGGTTTATGCAAGTATAGGCTTATAAGCTGGACACGAGTTCTCTCACATTGACAGTGGCTTGACGAAAATTGCAGACTGACCCCTCACTCATCTGGTGCCTTCGGGAGGTAGAGATGTTTGAGATATATATATCTCGAACTATCTACTTCTTTTGTAAGGTCTGATGGCGTAGTGGGTTAAAGCATACTAGTTATGCCAGCTACTGGAAGGTAGTTGTGCTTTCTGGGTTCGAGTCCCACTGGTGGGTGTTGTCCAAAGATTGTTTATCTTCACTTGTGGTTTATGCAAGTATAGGCTTATAAGCTGGACACGAGTTCTCTCACATTGACAGTGGCTTGACGAAAATTGCAGACTGACCCCTCACTCATCTGGTGCCTTCGGGAGGTAGAGATGTTTGAGATATATATATCTCGAACTATCTACTTCTTTTGTAAGGTCTGATGGCGTAGTGGGTTAAAGCATACTAGTTATGCCAGCTACTGGAAGGTAGTTGTGCTTTCTGGGTTCGAGTCCCACTGGTGGGTGTTGTCCAAAGATTGTTTATCTTCACTTGTGGTTTATGCAAGTATAGGCTTATAAGCTGGACACGAGTTCTCTCACATTGACAGTGGCTTGACGAAAATTGCAGACTGACCCCTCACTCATCTGGTGCCTTCGGGAGGTAGAGATGTTTGAGATATATATATCTCGAACTATCTACTTCTTTTGTAAGGTCTGATGGCGTAGTGGGTTAAAGCATACTAGTTATGCCAGCTACTGGAAGGTAGTTGTGCTTTCTGGGTTCGAGTCCCACTGGTGGGTGTTGTCCAAAGATTGTTTATCTTCACTTGTGGTTTATGCAAGTATAGGCTTATAAGCTGGACACGAGTTCTCTCACATTGACAGTGGCTTGACGAAAATTGCAGACTGACCCCTCACTCATCTGGTGCCTTCGGGAGGTAGAGATGTTTGAGATATATATATCTCGAACTATCTACTTCTTTTGTAAGGTCTGATGGCGTAGTGGGTTAAAGCATACTAGTTATGCCAGCTACTGGAAGGTAGTTGTGCTTTCTGGGTTCGAGTCCCACTGGTGGGTGTTGTCCAAAGATTGTTTATCTTCACTTGTGGTTTATGCAAGTATAGGCTTATAAGCTGGACACGAGTTCTCTCACATTGACAGTGGCTTGACGAAAATTGCAGACTGACCCCTCACTCATCTGGTGCCTTCGGGAGGTAGAGATGTTTGAGATATATATATCTCGAACTATCTACTTCTTTTGTAAGGTCTGATGGCGTAGTGGGTTAAAGCATACTAGTTATGCCAGCTACTGGAAGGTAGTTGTGCTTTCTGGGTTCGAGTCCCACTGGTGGGTGTTGTCCAAAGATTGTTTATCTTCACTTGTGGTTTATGCAAGTATAGGCTTATAAGCTGGACACGAGTTCTCTCACATTGACAGTGGCTTGACGAAAATTGCAGACTGACCCCTCACTCATCTGGTGCCTTCGGGAGGTAGAGATGTTTGAGATATATATATCTCGAACTATCTACTTCTTTTGTAAGGTCTGATGGCGTAGTGGGTTAAAGCATACTAGTTATGCCAGCTACTGGAAGGTAGTTGTGCTTTCTGGGTTCGAGTCCCACTGGTGGGTGTTGTCCAAAGATTGTTTATCTTCACTTGTGGTTTATGCAAGTATAGGCTTATAAGCTGGACACGAGTTCTCTCACATTGACAGTGGCTTGACGAAAATTGCAGACTGACCCCTCACTCATCTGGTGCCTTCGGGAGGTAGAGATGTTTGAGATATATATATCTCGAACTATCTACTTCTTTTGTAAGGTCTGATGGCGTAGTGGGTTAAAGCATACTAGTTATGCCAGCTACTGGAAGGTAGTTGTGCTTTCTGGGTTCGAGTCCCACTGGTGGGTGTTGTCCAAAGATTGTATATATATATATATATATATATATATATATATATATATATATATATATATATAAATATATATATATATATATATATATATATATATATATATATATATATATATATATATATGTATATATATGTATATATATATATATATATATATATATATATATATATATATATATATATATGTATATATATGTATATATATATTTATATATATATATATATATATATATATATATATATATATATATATATATATATATATATATATATATATATATATATATATATATATATGTCGTACCTAGTAGCCAGAACTCACTTCTCAGCCTACTATGCAAGGCCCGATTTGCCTAATAAGCCAAGTTTTCCTGAATAAATATATTTTCTCTAATTTTTTTCTTATGAAATGATAAAGCTTCCAATTTCATTATGTATGAGGTCAATTTTTTTTTATTGGAGTTAAAATTAACGTAGATATATGACCGAACCTAACCAACCCTACCTAACCTAACCTAACCTATCTTTATAGGTTAGGTTTGGTTAGGTAGCCGAAAAAGTTAGGTTAGGTTAGGTTAGGTAGGTTAGGTAGACGAAAAACAATTAATTCATGAAAACTTGGCTTATTAGGCAAATCTGGCCTTGCATAGTAGGCATAGAAGTGAGTTCTGGCTACTAGGTACGACATATATATATATATATATATATATATATATATATATAT